>NC_134826.1:12356856-12656856 GCF_004210375.1 Tachypleus tridentatus | reverse complement strand
TAAAGAACAAAAACAAACATTTCTAATGAATTAATACGAATATTGAGCATTCAACATAAACACCAAATTTGACTAAGAACAATCAAGTGATAGTTTTGTTGCTAAGCAACGATGTAGAATGTTGAGCATAACAAAAAATAAATAAGTAAAAAATAAGGGAAGCATGAAAGTCTTCTCAACTCATATATATAAGAACTTGTAGCGGATAAAAATCAAGCAAACAGGTTGATAAATTTTAATTTAAAATGTTAAAGTTTTAGTAATGTTAAACAAATGTATATGAAATGTTGTAGTATTGGTTATTTTATACTTAGTAATGAATTACTAAACCAAGGGTTAAGGTAGAGCTTCAGTTATCTGATATTGTCAGTCGGAAATGCTAACTCCACTGGTGAAATTCAGAAGTTTTCAAGATTTTTCAGACAAAAAATACACTGTTAAAATCTTAACACTTCAAAGACATCTGAGAGATCTCTAGCAGGTTAGTAGTAAGTTTACGGGCTTACAATAGTGACATTTGGTCAATCTATAATACGTGTCACATGGTTGTAATATAAGGTCTTTATTTATTTAAATTCTGCCTGAAGTATTTCTCCATTGGACGGAAATTATGTAAATATGTAAACCCATGATTAATGAAAGGTTATCTTAAGACATGAGAGTTGTTTGCTTTATATATAGCTCCCCAGTGGCACAACGGTAAGTATGCGGACTAACAACGCTAAAATCCGGGTTTTGATACACGTGGTTGGCAGAGCACAGATATCCCATTGCATATACTTGTGCTTAATTCAAAACAACAACAACCTTTATATGTAGTTCCCCCTTCCCCAGTGGCACAGTGGTTTGTCTGGGAACTTACAATGCTAGAAGCCATGTTTCTATACTCGTGGTAGGCAGAACAGAAGTAGACCATTATGTAACTTTGTTTTTAATTTCAACAAACCTTTATATATAATTGTAAAAAACGCTCATAAAATCTGCTAAACACAAAATGTGAAACCCTCAAATTTGCTTCGATGCAATAAATCTTTTTGCTAAATTTGATGAAGATCGATCATCGGAGGAGAAGTAATGGTAAAAAAAAAGTCCATATAAACATAAAAATGCAAAAATGAAAATTTGTATGTACACGACGTGAATCTAATGAACCTCCATACCAATTTTGCTGAAGATTCATCCACACCCTACGAAATAGGTACTTTAACAGATAACAGACAATACTATTATATTTATATAGATACAAGTGTCTAATAACTTTACTCTTTTATTGTGCTTCTTCCTGTTGAGATTGGACACATAATGTTTTTGCCTTTTACACTGGCCCACTATGGTCAGGTGGCTATGGTCGCGAATTCGAATCTCCGTAATACGAAACATGCTCGCCCTTCCAGCCGTGGGGGCGTTACAATGTTACGATCAATCCCATTATTCTTTGGTGAAAGAGTAGGTGGTGATGACTAGCTGCCTTTCCTCTAGTCGGCGCAGATAGCCTAGTTGCTTTGCGCCATAAAACGCCAAACAAACCAATCTTTTATACTAAAGTGAAATTTTCTAAAGTGCAGTTTATCATTTAAATAAAAATGACTGATTTTATACGCATTGTATATAAAACCTACAGGGAGTATTTACGCTTATTTGTTACGTTGATCTTATTCATATTGTAACAAATATAGATTCTTGTAAGGCCTGGCATGGCCAAGCGTGTTAAGGCGTGCGACTCGTAATCTGAGGGTCGCGGGTTCGCATCCCCTCGTGTCAAACATGCTCGCCCTTTCAGCCGTGGAGGCATTATAATGTACAGTCAATCCCACTATTCGTTGGTAAAAGAGTAGCCCAAGAGTTGGCGGTGGGAACTGATGACTAGCTACCTTCCCTCCAGTCTTTTACCGCTAAATTAGGGGCGGCTAGCACAGATAGCCCTCGAGTAGCTTTGTGCGAAAAACAAACAGATTTTTTTAAAATATATAAATAAATGCTGAATATGATAATTTATGAATAAAGTTTGGAGACGGCTTGAACAGGCATTGAAAGAAACTTTATTAAAAGCGACAAATGGACAACGTTTTGACAAGGAATGGTTTGGGAAGGATTTGTCATTCATTCACAAAAGTAGCTACTATATTTCAATATTTCTGAATTTTAATACAATTTTTTTGAAAAATTCACTTATAACCATTGTCCATTTTTAATTTGATAAACTGTTTACTCCCAAGTTAAATAATTGAAATTGGTAGACATCTTCAATACTTGAAGTACAGAAAAATAAATTTATGTAAACTCTCTATCATGTATACAAATATTTGATGCTCTCAAACGATAATTTTCTCACGAGGCACAACTTGTGTATTTCAGAATGATCATACAAGTGATCGAAACGCCGTAATTTTTTTTTTTTGTGGTAGTTTATTTCACTGCACCTAAAAAAAATAAAGTTTCAAGTGCCAATAATATAAGAATAAACAAGAGTAGGGTACGTTTTAGTAAACCAGTTATGGGTGTACACTTTGTAGTGAATGTTTGTTCATCCGGGGATTCGAATGAGAGGTGCTAAGGTTTAAAGTAAAATTTACACCATATTGCAAGACAAAAAAGAAGTCGATTACAAAGAAGATCGTCAAATAATATAAAACTGAAGAAAATGTTGGTGGAATTTAAATTATTGTTTCAACTACTTTATAAATTATATTTTTAAATAATTGTGGCTTCATAGTGTAACAGACCTTAAACTTGGCTTTACAGAATGCCGCTTTAGGGTTAGTAGGAACTGTATGTTGTATAATAAAAGTGTAATAATATTAGTTCTAATGTTCGGCTTAATGAATACCACTTATTTCGTGGGAGTAGAATGTCAGATTAGGAATTCGTTAAGGTATTTAATCCAGTTTTTAGTTTCCTCTTTAAATTTAATATTTTACCTTTTTTATAGGAAAACGGGGGGAACACAATAATAATAAGTCTTTCTATACACTTTGTCAATAAAAGTTAAAGTTTTGTGAAATTTGATTGTGCATGGAAAAGGTTTTCAAGTGTTTCATTGAACTTGGGCGCAAGTTTGCCACTACATGAAATCAGTTTTATTTTAAATATTACTACTACAAAAATGAAGGAGATGCTTGCTGTGCAGTTACGTTATTATTATGATAGTTTTATTAACCCTTTATCACTAGAAATGTATTTCCAGTTCCGTATTTACACGTGGTGATACATAAAATTAACTCTTGAACCATTACAATAAACATATTCACAGTTTTAATTTCAAATATATGTAATAACTTTCTTACACTTACTTTATCGACATAATTTTATTATTATTCTGTAAAGGAATTGCAACTATAAAAATAGATTTTGTGTACAAATTATGATAAACAGAAAGTTTTAACTATAATTTTCTTTATATTTAGGATGTAGCAGAAGCCTACTGGATGGGGGCTCCTGTAAACATGTTATCTACCTCCTATCAGTAACCATGGTGAACATTCTACAAAAATATTATGTTTGTGTGTCTTGTGCAATGATAGTCATGGGTAAGCAATATATTTAAATTGATAGTGATATGGTCAAATGAAAAAACATTGAATTGGCCAGCTGAGTTGTTAAAGTTATTATGGTGTATTGTGAACATTATTTATTTCTAAACTTTATCCCCAGCTGATTGTATCTTGTATTTTTTTTATCTTTCTTTGTGAATTATTCCTCCAGTTTAGTTTTTTTGTTAATATGCAAGAATGCATAATTTGGGTTTACAAGTGATTTTTTTTTTTATTTTGCTGTATATTTAAACGTATATCTTAGATGCACCAGTATCTTCTAACATGAATACTGGAAAGTACACAAGAGCTGGGATACAATATTATACTTTTAAATGTTGCAGGGTGCCCAAACATTTTGTTTTTAAGTATCTAGAAAAGGTTAATGTTTAGAAACCCACCTAAAATTGGGAGTTGCAAAAATTCACTTTTGTTTAAAGGTCTACGTTTTGATAGCTCTTCGTTATATTTTGGATTTTTTTTGTTTGATTGAATATTCAAACTGACATAAGATTAAAGTTCACAATATTCAAAGAATTAAAATATATGATCATTGAATTGAAGTAGAAATAATTAACCATCCATTTTAACATCATTTTTTATATAATACGAAGTATCATTCTAGTAACTTTAGTTAGTATAGGAGTACATTTTTATTTCATTTAATTTGACATAACAGTATAGACATATGATCTTGTTAATTTATAATGTAACAAATTAAACAATATTCTCAATATTTTCCTTTCAAATTTTTTTACTTTACCACATAACTGAGGAACTTCTTGTTTTAATTAATTTTTAGATAAATTGAATCTTTTATAAACTATACAAACACAGCAAGACTAACATTACAGATAACAAATGCCTTCACACATCTAATGTAGTATCACAAATAGATATCAGTTATAAAAATAAAACTACCAGTATACATAGGATGAAGATCTGCCATTCTAAATATTACAGAAGTTTGCTTCTCATTGTTAATTACAGTCAACCATACTCATTTCCAAGTTTTAAAATGGTTGACCAGTTTTACACACACTACTATTCTCTATTAAAAACAAAATTAAAAATCATTTCGTGAACAAACAAGAAACATAGAAATTTAAAGATAACAAATAATGAAATTTGGTTAGAAGAAGAAGGTAATGTAAGTTTAGGAAAGTCTATAAATTAAAATACAATAAATGTGGTGTTGACTGTTTTTCACAAATTTTGAACATTTGTATCAAATTTATGAAAAGTAAAAATTTTAATTAAATAGTTATATTTTTATAAGATTTCTGATGTTTGGTTTTAAACTTCCAAATGACGTTCATAACAACTCTTCGTGTCAGAAACATTTATGTGAAGGAAAATTATGGGGTTAGTGGAGATAAACATTATTTTTTTTACTCTGTGTATTATTGAAAGTAAGTTTAGAGCAACATAAGCAGCAGAAGTCATATGCAGTTATTATTATATCTAATGTTTGGTGTAATAGGCACTTTTACAACTTGAACTAGTGCTTTCTGAAAATCTATTTTAAAAAAATTGTCTTTTCCTTGCATATCCATGGATTGTAAGCATATCACATACTTCCTGACCCAAATTTGTATTTTGCTCACAACTGTATGTGAGTGTTAGTTGTAATATAGAGTTAGTAAAAATTAAAATCCAAAGTAAGATCATGATTTGCTTCTATTAGTTTTTTTGTGATAAAATATTACTAAGCTGTTAGGACAGTTCAAACATTGTACAAATAATTCCCTTTTCTAGTCATGTAAGAAAACTGAAAGTTTTAAGTAAATATCTGTGACATAAATTAAAATAATGTCGGAATATATCCTTTGTATGGAATTACTACCTGTTTGGAGCTTAGTGACTTTCATTATTTTCACAATGGGACTTCTTTTTCTAACTAGAACTTGAAATCAAGGTCTGTTACAATTTATTTTTTTTAAGATAACGATAGCTGTGAAATTAATTCATTCTTTTAAAATAAACTTTAATTTTTGACTAAGGAAATGTAGTAAGTTTGTGTTTCTTTAAAATTACATGTAGAACATCAACACACACACACACATGTATATACACATTGAATAAACCAGTAGGGGGGTTATCACTACAATATGAAGGCAAGACAGTTTTTACACTAATAATTTAATTGTTCACTCTTAGAATTTGAGATCCAAGGGTATTTCACTCCAGTTTTAAAATCATGTGGATAACACTGGTAAATGTTATGTTAATATTTCATTAAGTCTACAGTTAAAGAACAAAAAGGTTTGCAATTCTTTATATTTAGTTGTTTATATATGTGGTTTTCAGTTTAAATCCTAATGGACTGTGATACTGCTAATCATTAATATTATCTTATGGTGGGAAATGAGAAACTTGGAGTTAACTCTGTAGTTACACATACATGTATTACTTAGTGTCTTTAGCCCTTTCCATATCAAAGGTAAAAACTCTCCATTTCTGACCATTCATTATTATAACTAGGGTTGGATGATAAGTGTAATTTAAACTTCTTCAGAGAATCAGTCAGTTTTATTCAAATAAACATTCTAAAATAATAATGAAAAATTATTCAGACAATATTACTTCAGTTGTTGGAGTAATTTGAAGTCCTAATATTGATTAGTTTTGTAACATTAAGTAAGTTAATGATGATTGTAATTAATTATTTTATTTGATACTAATACACTTAATCCTTTTGTAGTGGACTCAGTATGCTTATTTGCACACATTAAATATTTGCACTATAACTTTTGATATAGTATGTGTATCTTTACAAATTTTGGTAGATTTTTATAAAATATCAAGTTTTTTGCACACACAAAATCATAATTATCAATACAACACTTTTACTGAAGTCTTGATTGTGAAAATATAAAGTCTGTTGTGTTACTAGTCCAAGTGTGAAGTGATTTCATGTTATTTAAAAAAAACTGTTTTTCTTCCCCAAAATCTCAAATATTATTTATATAATCTCTAACAACCTCCTAAATACATTTCAAACATTTATTTTCAGTAATAATTTATATTTTATTTTGTACATTTTAACTATGTGGGATCTGTCAGTTGACTGACCTTATAACCATCGTAAAAAAATTAGAAAATAAATACAATTTATGCTTTTTTTTGGTACTAGTATGAATACATATTATAACATGAAAATACAAATGTTTAGTGTAAGTAGCTTAAGTCTCATAATGTTATATATTTATATATATTTGTTATTGTATATTGACCTTCTATTCCTGTTTAGCAAACATTATGTAACTTGTGTTGATGCAGTGCACATGCACTCATATTATCGCATCCAATAATATAAAACTGACCTTTAAATTTTACAATGTGAACCTTTCGTGGCTGTGTTTTAGTGAAAAAGTATTTTGTAGTCACATTTTAATTATTGTAGATTATATGTATATAGATTTTTATTGTTTAGAAATAAGTTATGAAACTTATTTTTCATATAATATAGAGTAATGAATAAATAAGTAAAGCAAACCATTATTACTTGTAGCTATGAACTTTGAACTCAGTTACTGCTGGACATATGTTGCTAAGCCTTTTAAAATTTTACATGTGGAGAATATGAAACAAAATTATTTTTTTTAGATTTTATATATACAGTTGAATAACCAAAAAATCATAAATAAGTATACTGTCATGATTTTAAAAAACATGTAGGTTCAAGAATGATTGAAATTAAATAAAAACCCTATAACCCGAGCATTTTCAAAGAAGAAAGGTCCATCTTTTGAAAGCACTTGGATTATAGGGCTTTTATTTCAAAAATAACTATACTAATATCATAGTATAATACCATATTTTATTAAGCTCAGTAACTAAGTTGTTTTTAAGTATAAAACAATATGGAATTTTGAGCAGACTAAAGACATAACCTACTTTCTTGAATTCTCAGTTTGAAAGAATATTGTAGCCTTTTTATATATTAAAATGGCTGAGAAAACCACAAGGGGACATTCTAAGCTGTCAGTTGGTTATTCACATGTCTTATACTGAAAAAGTGTCTGTAAAAAACAGTTTCCAAAACTGAAAGAGGTGAACAGAGCCACTGTATTTGATTCAGTACATAAACCATATTTCAGCAAAACAAAATATTAAAAATGAGGTTCTTGTTTTATATTCTAACTTGTTAATATTAGTAATTTGAGTTCCTGATTTGTACGAAACAATAGACTTAGTATTTTGATATCACAGACACCTAATTTTAACCAGTTCTGTATGCAGCATACCATATGATTCATTTCATTAATATCTTTATTTAAGTGTGTTCTTTAGAATTAAGAACCTAATTCATATGTAATATTAAAGTTTGAATTGTAATCTACAACTTGATTTCAAACTTATTGACATAAATTCATAAAATAGTAGTTTAATAAAATTTTAAATGCAAGTCAACAAAGGCCATGATATGGCCTCTGACCTATCACAAAAGGGTTAATTGTTCAGCTGTATGTAAGAGTTATCATATCTGAAATAACAATGCTTCAATATCACGATAACCAAGGGATTTTTATAAAGTATAAAAATTATTTTTTACAATTTGTTTCACAATGAAATGAAAACTGCTGTGTAACATAAGCTGTACTACACCACTGTGCATTATACCTATGATATTGAAGTGAAGGCAGTTTTCCATGCATATGTACAGGGAAATAATACTATATAGAATTAACCCTATTGCCAAGGGTATCTTTTATGGCAGATGACTCAAGGTTTTAATGTCTTACATTCAAAATTTTATTAAACTATTTTTGTTTATGTTAATTAGTATGGCATAAAATCTTAGCGTAATAATCCATATTTTGATTATATACAAGTTTTAATTCTAGAAGGCAATATTCCAAACATTTCTGAATTTTGCCCTTAGTGTGACCCATTTTCTCTAAGTGTCTTCTCTATTTTATCCAGCATCCCCAGTAACTACAAAATTAAACATAAGTTATTCACTATAAAATTGTCATTGCTCAGAGAAACCATAATTTTTATAGCCTTCAGTTTTGTTTGGTTAGCTATCAAATAGAAAAGCAGACATCCTTTTGCCACACTCACTTTACACATTCTCTTTTTCAAGAGTTTCTGATAGTTCTGTCATACATTTAATTATATATTACCTTTAATGAATAGAATATCAAGGTTTCTATTTATCAAGTGATGTATCATATAATGTTATGTTCTGAATGTTTAAATGTCAATTTCACTCAGTACCAACAATGTTCCCATGGGAAAGGTAATGACTAGCTTGGATGAACATGTAATGGTCTTGTTGCATAGTTAGAAAGCCAGAACTGTTTAATAACGGGTAATGAAATTTGTCTACATTTTGAATGTTATTAATCTATATTGTTTTATGTAGTATTTAATTAAATAAACTTTTTAATGCATTACTACCAGTAATATAAAAAAATAGAGTGAAGCACATTATCGTGAATCAAAAGCAAGAAAAACAATTTGTAAAGTACTTGTTTATCATTGTAAAAGTAACTAAAATACAAAATTAGGGATGTTTCTAAGTTTGTTAAGATTAGATTAGGTAAAGTAAGTAGTAATATAAAAATATTTTGTGATGCACACAGGCCAGCAGCTCATAGGTAATGTAATTTGATAATGTAATGTGAGCGGCATGTTCCCCAAGTGATTTAAAATGATAATGTAATGTGAGTGGCATGTTCCCCAAGTGATTTAAAATGATAATGTAATGTGAGCGGCATGTTCCCCAAGTGATTTACAATGATAATGTAATGTGAGTGGCATGTTTCCCAAGTGATTTAAAATGATAATGTAATGTGAGCGGCATATTCCCCAAGTGATTTACAATGATAATGTAATGTGAGTGGCATGTTCCCCAAGTGATTTAAAATGATAATGTAATGTGAGCGGCATGTTCCCCAAATGAATTACAACTTATAATGAAGTTAGACTACATTCAAAGATTAATCAAACAATTAAGTTTAATTATATACTGTTAATAATTTAGAGATACTTCCAGTAAATGAATGTAGTTCCATGTTATAATTTGAAGTAATTCTAGAAAGAAAAACAGGGTAATTTGGATTTATTCCATGTCTTTGGTTACAAAATCAATCAAATTGATCAATCTTGTATAAAGAAAAGGTAGAGAAAATAACAAAGTGTTATTGAAAGCAATGTTTGAAATGCATTTAAGAGGTTTTTGTAACTGAGATGTGGAAGAGCACATGTAAACACTTTGATCATGGACTGTTTAAAACAAATCTTGATTTTAGTTTATCTTACTAAGAAATTATTTTTTCTGTGTGAAAGAATTATAATATTTTCAGAAAGTCTGCCAAATTTTGTGAAGATATACACTATATTGAAATTTATAAGTATTAATTTTATAAAGACTAAATGAGTACAAAGAGGTTATGAACAGTGAAATTAACCTAGTCCATGTAAAGAGAGTTAAAAGGATGTCATGCAGTAATCCAGTTTTGAAAGAACCTGTTGCTACCAACATTGCCTGAACCATTAAAACTAATGTAAATGGATAATTTTTGTCTATGTATCTTCTGAATGGTAAGCCATAGAAAAAAAAATCAAAGTGCTCTTTTTTTTCAAGATTAGATTAGAAGAAAATTATTAATTTGTTTTGCTAATCCTAAAATTTCATGTCAGTATTACTGCTGATATATCAAACTTCTCACCTGCTGAACATTACGCATTGGAGAGAAAAAACAACGACAAACTTACTAAGAACAGAAATGTTTCTTTTGTGAGAGAATTTCTTGAAATAAATTGGATTATCTCTGTAAACTGATTGAAAGAAATATGTAGAAAGTAGGAGCATAAGTGGAAAAATAAGGAGGTATGGGTAAATATTTGTTATTTGATTCATATATATAAATTTTGGTTATATCACTTATATATATCTGCATTGATTGTATTGTATTCTTTCTAATAAATTGAGTTGAAGTTCTTCCATTTGACACTTATAAAAATGACAACTGTTATAAAGGTCACTTTGATAGTGGCCTGCTTTGTAAAATGACAAGAATAGTAGAATCTAGTGGAAAAACATCTTTATGGTTATTCAGCAAACCTGAATAAGACTACATTCAATGTAATACTTGTACTTTATATACTTTACATACTTGTAAAGTAATGTACAAGGATTGGTACATTATCCTTGATGTACCCATTACATCAAAACCTCAGTATTTTTACCAGTAATGCATTGTAGTCAGATTCCTTTGGTTGAAAACAAGTGAAATAAAATTTCTCCATTGAAATAACATGGAATGTAAATTTGGCTGTAAATGGCCCAGACAGTCATATTGCATAGAGTGTTTAACCCAAGGAATTGGGTTGACTACACATTTGTATTATTTAACTTTGAATTGTATTAAATGTATCTGCTAGTAAGGAATATAAACCTTGCATCTGTCTTTATACGTTATGTTTCAGTGAAGTCCCACTCTTTGTCCTCAACTTTTGCCTGAATGACTTCATAATATCTATCTACTTTTCACTCCTTGTCTCAAATTTACAATGAACAAGTTCTTGTATGCAGAATTTGAACTGCCAAAGTAGTTATTTAAAAAAAATAAACATTCCAGAGAAATTTATCAGAAACATAAATTAGTTGAAGATGTGTTGAATAGATCAGTTGAAGGAATGGAACTATACAGTAATAAGTAAATAATTTCAGTTTTCATACAATATATTTAATAAACTTGGTAGTTGTAAAGTATATAAGGATGAAATTTTATGTCTCAACATTTAAGATATTTAATTTCATTATAAACTTGAGGTGAGATAACAGAATTTATTATCAATTATCCTCTGTGAAATTGCCACATAAGTTTGAAAAATGTAAGGGAGCTGAATATTGGAAGTGGATTATTCAATAGTCAGAAATGGCTGCAAACTATACATTAAATATTATTACCAATCAAGAATTTTTATGTTTTAACTTGGCATGCTTCCTTTCAATATGTTTGATAAAATCTTCCTGTTGCATAATTTTGTGCTGAAAAGTTGTACTTCTGGTTCAAAATAAAACCATATAGCAATGAATACAAGTTAGTTTAGCACTAGACAATTTAAGACTTAAAATGTTGTTTTACCTTGACTATGTACTGTTATTCTTGATGTGGTTCTGTACATGTAGCAGCTATGTTAATTCTATTGCTATGAGTCAGTGGCACTGTCCTATCGTGTCTGTTGACTTTCATTCATTCAAACTTTTATTGAACTTCTATTTTATGAACATATGTCAATAAATGTGGTATTAAAGTATATATTTTAGTTTAATTGTATTATGATCCTTTAGCTAATTTCTTAATTCAAAAGTAAAAAATACTTAAGTATTGATATTTGTATGTCACATGGGATGTTGAATACAGCATTTGTGCATACTAGATGTTTGTGATATCCAAATATAAAATATATAGTTACGAATTAGGAACTCACACTACCAATATTGCTCAGATAGAATATAAATTAAGAACCTCCTATCTTTTCTCTTTGTTGAGATACTGCTGCATTTACTGACTCAAACAAGTGGCAACACCCATCTCTTTCCATTTTTAGAAATGCTTACGTACATCTGCTTCTATTTTTGTTGTGTGAATAACTAATCAAAAGCTCAGAATGTCTCCCTTGTGGCTTTCTCAGCCTTTTTTGAAATATTTAGGCAAAACACTAACTATTTCTTGTTATGCTAGATTCAAAGTGGTTGGATTAAGACTAGTGAGATTGAAATTTCATATTTTTTTTAGAAGCAAATTCATCTTAGTTACTAAGCTTGATAAATTATAGTTGAGTTCTACAGTAAGTTCTCTTGGTTATTTAAAACCGTATATATAAAAACCTAAAAAAACTTTCTCTATTTGGAAAATTGATGAAGTTTTTACCAACTAAAGGTATAGAACAAACGAATATGAAGTTCATAGCTACAATAAATAGTTGTTTTTCTATACGTTATTTACTATGTTTTAAGAAAATAACTGGAGTTTAAGAACTTAATTGTAAATAGTAATAATGTATATAAATATATAATGTACTATCTCTCTCAGTATGGACTTAGTCACTTTCACTGACAATGTGACATCTCTGTGCTTGTTTAGTGTTTTTAGACTTAATATTTCTAAATTTCAACATAGAGTGTGTATCTTCACAAAATTTGTCAATCTTTCACAGACAAAGTAATCATGTTTTTGTTAAGTATTTTTAATAAACTAAAATATAAAATTATCCATGAATATATATAGTATTTGTTTTGAATAATACTTGTGGAAAGTCATTTTTATGTTATGGCTAAAATACTTTTTGTCATCTTAAAAATCTCAAATTCTCTTTGTGTAATTCCTAAAACCTGATAAATGCATTTCAGATGTTTTTAGCAGAGAAACTTTGTATTTTATCTGTTTCTTTCTCTAATCTATCAAAACAGAATCAGTCAATTTGACCAACCTCATAACCCTCTAAAATGATTTAAGATTGTAACGTGAAGCTACATTCCTTTATGTAGCTGTAAGTTCATGATAGTATATATCTATTTATAATTATTTTGTTTTATGTTGAGTGGCTGTAAGTTCATGATAGTATATATCTATTTATAATTACATTTTGTTTTATGTTGAGTAGCTGTAAGTTCATGATAGTATATATCTATTTATAATTATTTTGTTTTATGTTGAGTAGCTGTAAGTTCATGATAGTATATATCTATTTATAATTACATTTTGTTTTATGTTGAGTAGCTGTAAGTTCATGATAGTGTATATCTATTTATAATTATTTTGTTTTATGTTGAGTGGCTGTAAGTTCATAATAGTGTATATCTATTTATAATTACATTTTGTTTTGTTGAGTAGCTGTAAGTTCATGATAGTGTATATCTATTTATAATTACATTGTTTTATGTTGAGTAGCTGTAAGTTCATGATAGTGTATATCTATTTATAATTATTTTGTTTTATGTTGAGTGGCTGTAAGTTCATGATAGTGTATATCTATTTATAATTATTTTGTTTTATGTTGAGTGGCTGTAAGTTCATGATAGTGTATATCTATTTATAATTACATTGTTTTATGTTGAGTGGCTGTAAGTTCATGATAGTGTATATTTATTTAAAATTACATTTTGTTTTATGCTGAGTAGCTGTAAGTTCATGATAGTATATATCTATTTATAATTATTTTGTTTTATGTTGAGTAGCTGTAAGTTCATGATAGTGTATATCTATTTATAATTATTTTGTTTTATGTTGAGTGGCTGTAAGTTCATGATAGTATATATCTATTTATAATTATTTTGTTTTATGTTGAGTAGCTGTAAGTTCATGATAGTATATATCTATTTATAATTATTTTGTTTTATGTTGAGTAGCTGTAAGTTCATGATAGTATATATCTATTTATAATTACATTTTGTTTTATGTTGAGTAGCTGTAAGTTCATGATAGTGTATATCTATTTATAATTACATTGTTTTATGTTGAGTAGCTGTAAGTTCATGATAGTGTATATCTATTTATAATTATTTTGTTTTATGTTGAGTGGTTGTAAGTTCATGATAGTGTATATCTATTTATAATTATTTTGTTTTATGTTGAGTGGCTGTAAGTTCATGATAGTGTATATCTATTTATAATTACATTGTTTTATGTTGAGTGGCTGTAAGTTCATGATAGTGTATATTTATTTATAATTACATTTTGTTTTATGTTGAGTAGCTGTAAGTTCATGATAGTATATATCTATTTATAATTACATTTTGTTTTATGTTGAGTAGCTGTAAGTTCATGATAGTGTATATCTATTGATAATTACATTTTGTTTTATGTTGAGTGGTTGTAAGTTCATGATAGTGTATATCTATTTATAATTATTTTGTTTTATGTTGAGTGGTTGTAAGTTCATGATAGTGTATATCTATTTATAATTACATTGTTTTATGTTGAGTGGCTGTAAGTTCATGATAGTGTATATCTATTGATAATTACATTTTGTTTTATGTTGAGTGGTTGTAAGTTCATGATAGTGTATATCTATTTATAATTATTTTGTTTTATGTTGAGTGGTTGTAAGTTCATGATAGTGTATATCTATTTATAATTACATTGTTTTATGTTAAGTAGCTGTAAGTTCATGATAGTGTATATCTATTTATAATTACATTGTTTTATTGCTCCTTGAACAGTGTCTAACTATCATCTTTATAAGTTGTAAATTGCTCAGTGCTTGCAGTTCTTTTAATAATGATGAACATTTCTATTTTTTTGGGATCTGAATATAATTGTTGTGTGGTGGAAGTATGCACTCTCCTGACTCCACTATCATCTTTATAAGTTGTAAATCGCTCAGTGCTGGCAGTTCTATTAATAATGATGAACATTTCTAATTTTTTGGGATCTGAATATAATTGTTGTGTGGTGGAAGTATGCATTCTCCTGACTCCACTTCTTGTTTATTTTATTTTTCATTTGCAAAAATATTCATTTTTTACCATCAACCTCCATCTGTTTAGCACTAGAATGAAACACTATTGAAGAACACTGAAGGGATATCGTATAATGTTCTATTTCTCATGATGACTGTGTGTAAAAGAGATCTTTAAGTATGTTTATGGTAGTACATTACATAGTATATACTTTTTGTATTATTCCTTTGAAAAATGCACAAATTTTCAATTGTTTTAGAAGCCTATTAGTAAAGTATAGGTGCTTTGTGTGTTTTAATTAGCTTTAGAGTGTGAAGTTTCCAGCTACATGCATATGTGAGATGATTTACTCAACAGAATTGGTAGTTGATGCAAGTAAAAGCAGAGAAAAATTAAGTTATCACAATACAGTGATTAATGTGCCAATCTGTGGTCCCATTCTGTTACTGCCACACTGCCCGTTCTCCTATTGGTCAACATTCAGGGTTCAGTACCCTGTGTAGACAGAGTGCATATAGCCCATTTTGTAAGGGAGCATTTAAGAACAAACAAGCCACAGATGCATTGGAAGAGTACTAGTCAAATCCCACTATTCAGTTAGAGTAGTCCACAGACTAGTTGTGGGTGTTGTTAATGATATTTCATCTAGACTGTTGCTTCAAAATTATAACCAGCCAGTGCCGATAGCCCTCAAGTAAGTTTCTGCAAAAGAACTAGTACAATAAACTCATTTCACCAATTTAATATGAGGATGTGGAACTGTATAGCTGAAAGCTGTATTTTAAAATGCCTGCTTTGGACCATTTGTATATTATCAGTTTACTTTCTTTAAAAATTTGTTGTTTTTTACTTTTCATAGAACATTTCTACATACTCAATAGTTTTAATATTTTTTATTCCAATGAACTAATACTTTTATGTAATAGTTCTTAAGTAAATACAGTAGGTTGGAGTAATACTTGTGTTTTAAGTAAATACAGTAGGTTGGAGTAATACGTGTGTTTCTTATTAATCAGATGGTAAGATGAAGTCTCTAAGTGATTGATAAGTTTTAGTCCTGGAATGTCCGTAACAATTCCAGACTTGTTTTTTAGTCTGTGTGAACTCATTTACATGAGAGTTTTGTTCTGTAGCTTATTTTTATTCAGGGTGTTAAAATATTCAAGAATAGTTGGTTTTTTGGATAACTAGTACCACACCAGTTTATTTGGAAAGTTTCAACAGTACTAAGTTTTTACACCATCATGTGAATATCAAATATTATAACTTGAATAATACATAAAGTTATTTGTATAAACTTTATATTCATTTAGCTGTGAGAGCAACAACGGTTTCTGATTCTATGAATTGTGAATATTATAATGAAACTGCTTGCAAGAATAGCCGATTTGGTTTTGGCTGCAATGGAACAGAGGATTGTAAGTCCTTAAGTCCTGACAAAGGAAATCAGTGTTACGTACTCTGGCAAATAAAACCAGAAGGTTTCAGTATTAAATTAAAAGGTGAGCCATATACATAATGCATATGATGCATTATGGATTTTTATCTTCTTTTTTACATGCATCAGTTCTTAGAGCTTTGATTAATTTGTTTTAGTAATTGAAAACTAATAACTTACATCAAACATTATTTTCAGTAAACCAGTTACAGTTTCTTTGTAGGATTTGTTAAAATAATAACTTCAAATTCTGTTTTCAGTAAACCAATTAAATAGTCTCTTTGTAGGATTAGTTAAAATAATAACTTACTTTGAATTCTATTTCATGCCAATTTCTAGTATGGATAAAATTAAACATACACTTGGGTATGTTTAATTTTAGTAATGTACATTATTCTATAAGTTCAGGTGTTAAAACCATATATAATCCATATATAATTGGGTATGTTTAATTTTAGTAATGTACATTATTCTTTGAGTTCAGGTATTAAAACCATATATAATCCATATATAATTGGGTATGTTTAATTTTAGTAATGTACATTATTCTATAAGTTCAGGTGTTAAAACCATATATAATCCATATATAATTGGGTATGTTTAATTTTAGTAATGTACATTATTCTTTGAGTTCAGGTATTAAAACCATGTATAATCCATATATAATTGGGTATGTTTAATTTTAGTAATGTACATTATTCTATAAGTTCAGGTATTAAAACCATATATAATCCATATATAATTGGGTATGTTTAATTTTAGTAATGTACATTATTCTATAAGTTCAGGTGTTAAAACCATATATAATCCATATATAATTGGGTATGTTTAATTTTAGTAATGTACATTATTCTTTGAGTTCAGGTATTAAAACCATATATAATCCATATATAATTGGGTATGTTTAATTTTAGTAATGTACATTATTCTATAAGTTCAGGTGTTAAAACCATATATAATCCATATATAATTGGGTATGTTTAATTTTAGTAATGTACATTATTGTATAAGTTCAGGTGTTAAAACCACATGTAATGCACTAGTTATTCATTAATATTTTAGAGATAATAAAATATAGGTGTTTTTTAACTTTTTGGCTTGATGTATTTGATGTTCAACTATACCTGAAATTAAATGCTTATGAAATAGAAAGAGGGCATATTATTGCATTAAGCTTTTTTCATTGTGTTGTTACATTAAAATTATATATTTTGTCAATAATAGGGCTGAAATGTCAGTTTTTTTAGACAAAAGTTTTGATAGTATGTGACTCGAAGGGAACAAGATATAATATGTGTTGCAAGATTTGTACAACTTTATGTAGCTAGTTTTATATTTGTTACACATTTTAGGATGCTGGGTAGGTAACAAACATGACTGCACTGCAGGATCACAGTGTACAAAGACTAAGAAAGATCCAAATATAAACTTGGTGTTTTGCTGTTGTGAAGGTGATATGTGCAACAACAATATGACCAGAATGCCGATTATTTCAACCAGTGAAGATGGTAGGTGTATAGAATGATGCTATTCTTTATTTAACTGTAGAGAATTAATATTGTTACATTATATGTATATATAAATATCCACAAGAATAAGATATACATACTCACACATTTAACTATATATATATATATCTTGTGGACATTTATATATAAAAACATTCAAACTAGTGTCACATTGTAGAAAGTAAAATAGCAAATTCCTTCATGTATTTGACTTCTGCTTTTCAGTACATGTACACCATTGATTTTGTCTGATGTATCTTGAATTTATTAACCACTGGATATCCATTATTTAATTTACTTACTTAAGAATGAAGCAAAATTCAGTAAGAATATTCAGTAAACATCTTGCTGCTGGTAGGTTAAATTGCACATTATTACTTCTATTGAATTACATTCAAAATTTAACTTTCTCATCATGGACATGGTCAAAGTGGCCAAATTCATGACCCCAAGTTAACTTTTATAGTTTTTTTATACTATAATTTCTGATGTGTTCTGTGTATCCTCCAAACTTTGCAAACTTTCAGTAAGCATTAAAGCTTTTGCAGACAAAACCAACATAATGTTTAACGAAGTACTTTCACTAAAACTTTATAAATTCAAAGTGGTGGCTGCTCTGAGTGCAAACTGATTTTCATGTTATGATTAAAAACACTTTTCAAAAGTTGTAACTTTTGTGCTTAATAAATATCTAACTTTATTCTTGTATTTTATCTGTTGTGACTTTGTCAATAAATATAAATTACTTTTTTATTTCTAGAATGACTTAAGATTGTAATGTCAAACTACATTTGTTTATCAAAAATAATTTAAATTTCATAGCAGTATGAATCTGTTTCTACTTGAATGTTATTATTTTATTGCCACTTGAAATATGTCTAAGTAATAATTCTGCTGCTTAAATTGTAAATTACTTAGTGAATGTGTAACTTAGGTTACAGTACTGAAGTGAATTACTTGAGGGATAGGCTGGAAGTGAGCATGTGTTATGAAAAGTTTTTATTATTTTTCTTTATCATGTGTAATTTAATAACTATCTGATTTTTAAATTTCATTTTTTCTTATAATAGTAAGTAGAAAATAATTTGAAAATCAAGAAATATAATACTGAGCTGAGTTTTGTTTTGCTGTTAATGAAACTCAACCCTACTTTTTATACTAACGGTGCTACAAAACTCAATTTTTAATTTTTTCAAGAAATATAATACTGAGCTGAGTTTTTGTTTTGCTGTTAATGAAACTCAACCCTACTTTTTATACTAACGGTGCTACAAAACTCAATTTTTAATTTTTTCAAGAAATATAATACTTAGCTGAGTTTTTGTTTTGCTGTTAATGAAACTCAACCCTACTTTTTATACTAACGGTGCTACAAAACTCAATTTTTAATTTTTTCAAGAAATATAATACTTAGCTGAATTTTTGTTTTGCTGTTAATGAAACTCAACCCTACTTTTTATACTAACGGTGCTACAAAACTCAATTTTTATTTACTTAAATAATGCACTTAAGAACACAGAATAATAATATTAAAAGTAGACAATATTTATTACTATAATAACTTTTCTAGCTTTCTAAATATATGAAAATAGTTGTTAAAAATGTAATTAAGCTCATTAATGTGTTTCCTATGGGAATAAATGAACTGGAAGCAGTATAGACAATTTTGTATACAGAATGTAATATAATACATCACTTGATAGATTAAAACTGGCTTTTCATTGCTTATCAACCATATAGTATTAAACTTCAGAGAGAAGTATTGGTAATCTGTGAAAGAGGATGTGACAGGTGGGCATGACAAAATGGGTCTGATTTTTTATTTCATGGCTCTGTAACTAAATAGCTCGAAAGTTATGAAAATTATGTTTTGCTTGAGCAAGAACAGTATTATAATGAATAATTTACATTTAATTTTTGTATACTTTTAGGAGGTGTGGTAAATAAATTAAAGCAGAGGGAAGAGTTAGAGAACAAATGATAGAATTCTTATATTAGGGTGAGATTGAGGATTTAAAAAAATATTTCTTTATAAAATTAAGAGCTTAGGTATTATATTAAAATTTGATTTATTAACAGTGTTTTTGTGCCAAGTTTATACCATGAAGAAAAAAGGTCCATCTTTTGAAACACCCAGGTTACACCATTTTTATTGTTTTATGTGTTAATTAGATAAAGAGTAACTTTGGTCTTTGTTTATGGACTAGAAAGTCAAACCCACTTGTTACGTGCAAGTACATCTAATGTCATCCTCTACCTAATGATACATTTACCAGTGAAACCATTGTTGTTAATAAATGAAATATTTGTGAAACGTCCAGTTGTCTTTGTGTTTTTTGTCAAATTTGTAACCTTGTAACCTTTCACAAATTTGGAATAATTCTCTCTGATTTATATTATACCATTTATAAACAATAAAAAGACAAATGATGTAATAATCAGTGACAACGAGAAAACCCACTTCTAGAGAAATATATATGTAAAAATGGCTGGTTTGGGTTCGCTCCGCTATGTAAAAATTTCTTAACCCAAACCAGCTGTTTTTACCTATAAATGATGTTATACATTTCTTTGCTTTCAGTATGTAGTGTTTCTTATTTAAACTTCAGGTTGGAACTTTCTCTCACAATGTTAAGACTAATGTTTTAAAGCTCTTATGTCATAGTATGAAGGTTGTTTAAATTGTAATAGTTATAGGATGTTTTATTAGCATTATGCATGTCATTATGTTGTTAGATGCATTATATAAGTAAATAAAAGTTATTTAGTGTACTAGTAGAACCAATGTAAAAACAGTAGGCTTGAATTTCATTGGCAAATGACAGCGTAAAACAAACATCTAAGATTAATACTGTATTTTGCGTTTCTCATGTATTTTTAATTTGCTATTATGAAAAATAAAAGATGAAAATTAGAAACTTGTTAGGTTAAATAAGGTTAAAGTAGGTAAGATAACTAAACAGAAAATAATAATGCTTGACTAGGTATGGTCACAGGTAGCTCATATTAAATAATTCAGTATGGTAACACAAGCTTCATGTTTTCTGAGAGGTTTACATCTTGTAAGACAGGATTATTAGTTAGACATTGTTCAAATGACAGTAAAACAAATTTAAGTAAATATGTGTAGATAGTTCAAAGCCTTAATTTATTTAAGATAAATTCTTGTCACAATTTTCAGTCATTCTGTTGTGAATAGTCCATGTTGATTCCATAAATATGATCAGATTTTTAGTATAAATACATAACCAAAATCCAATTTAAAAAATTTTTTTCTTATTGTGTAAAATATTTCTAATGTTTGATGAAATCTTGCTAGATTTCACGAAGGTGCACAAAACATATTACAAGTATAATATGGAAATTGATGGTTATTTTTGGGTTAAATGGTCCTTGTAAATCATTTACCCCATTGAAAAGAGTTAAAATATTTTTTATTTCTCTAATTTACTTTCACATTAATTGTATTCTTGGTTTAGAACTGACTTCTAATTAAGATTTCACACCATATGAAACTTTATGTGTATGTTTCGGTTAATATTTGACAGGCACAAGTTATTACGTATATATGCTACATTATGGATTTTCATTCTTATTTTGAAAGTCTATTTATAATAAGTTGGAGTTTAAATTTTATTAATATTATTCTAAGTTTCAGTATTTAATTTCTTTGTAACTTGAAGCTCATAAGTACAGTAAAATAGTAGTGTAGAATCATACATTAAATGATTGTTATAACTGTGTTGCTCTTGTTGTTTTCCTGTACTTCAAACAAAAATTCTGATTAGTGAGATGACAGTGATTGTTATAACTAGATAGTTTTGTTTAGGTAACTTAAATATTTGCTTTAGCTTCCTGTTGAATTTCAGAAATAACATACTCATTTAATCTTTTATTTGACTAGCATTTGTGAATTATCTTGAGTAAAGTAACAGTAAAATTGAGATAATAATAGCATTAATTGAGAGTCCTGTTTATTTTACTTTGATATCATGAAGGTGGCATCAAGTATATAATCACTAAGGTAACTATTAAAAGTTACCTTTTCATTTCATAACAACTTAAATACAAAATATTTTTTCCAAAATTATGTCATCCATTCAGATGCAGTGAACAAGGCATTATTGCAGTGCTATAATATAGAATTAGTTACTTGAATTTTCAGAACACATGCAGATTTGGGATCTAGAAAGACTTATTCTGTAGTTAACTACAATCTTTCCATGGTACAAATAAGTTTGTAATATTTGGTTTATGATTAAAGAAACAATTTCTCAATATTTTATCAAAGGAATGTTCGAATAAAATGCTACCACTAATGCATTATATTGTCTATAATAAACAGAAGAGTTAGATGTAAGATGCACTTATGAACATATCAGTTATAGCTCATCTTAAATGTGTGTTTACATTTTATTTATTATTAAAATGTGAAGCAGTTTGAGAAAACAAATGACAGAAGTTTTCTAAACTAATAGTGTAATATTTGTATTTTGTAACCTACTTAATGGCTAATCTTATTTAAAGTAAACTGATGGGGATGTCGTATAATTAGATAATTCAAAGAGAAAAACTGTACATAAAACCCTAAATTATCATGGGAAGCTTCACTGAGATATCCAGAACATTTTCCTAATTAATTTGAAATACAGTTGTGACAGAGATTTGTGTGTTTGTTGTCATCTGACTTCTGTAAGAAAAAAACAAAAAAAAACGAACATTTTTCCAGCTGTGAGATCCAGTACCAGTGTTCCTATTCCAATAGCTAGTGGCAGAAATCCTGTACTTAACACATTGTTATATACGCTTGCACCTTTGCTTGGAACTACTATTGTCCTCATTGCAGCCTACTGGGCTTACAGACGCCGTAAAATGGTTTACTTCAATGAAGTTCCCACTGTTGGTCCTCCATCACTTCCTTCCCCTTCACCTCTTAGCCTGAAGCCAGTCCAGCTCATGGAGATTAAAGCTCAAGGAAAGTTTGGTGCTGTATGGAAAGCACAAATGTTAAATGAATTTGTTGCTGTGAAGATATTTCCTTTCCAAGTAAGATCTTTTTAGCTTATAAAAGTTAGACATGCTTGTATAATCTTTCTATAGATAAGGCTTTTGTTTATAAATATCATATTTCTAAAGCTTCATGTAGTTGCTAGTATCAGTAAGTTATGAAACATAGATAAAAAAAACTTGTATTATGCTACAAAGAAGCTTTGATCATTTATGGTTATGAAAAACAAATTTCTTTTGAAGTTAGTTTGTGACATTATTAACAACAACTAGAATTTTTTTGTGTATTTGTATTGGCAGTTTATTATGTTGCTTCACGTTTTTCGATATGCACAATTCTGTGTTGAACACAATTTATAAATCTGTAGTTTCTTCAAATATAACGTATTACTTCCATTTTGCTCACTAAGAATATGTACCAAAGTTAGAGTATAAGTTAATATATTTCTTTTAAAGTACACAAAAGTAACGTGTAGTTTTCTAAGATTTACTTTTATCACTTTCCAGCATGGTATCGCGTTTTTGTGAAGAGAAAATGTTACTAGTAACCAAAAATAAAACTCATCTTTTCCTTTTTTTAATTATAAGAAGTGTAATCTGTTTGAGTCTGAAGTTTGTCTTCATCATATGAAGTAATCTAACTGTATCGTGATTTTTGTATTTTTTTATGCTATATAAAAGTAATAAGTATTGATTTCTCTGATTGTTTATTTTACTAATTTGAGTACTTTGGCACTTACTTTTCTGTTTCCAAAAGGAAAAAAACAGTGAAGTACTCATGGTACTTTGTATTATAAAAAACAGTGAAGTACTCATGGTACTTTGTATTATAAAAAACAGTGAAGTACTCATGGTACTTTGTATTATAAAAAACAGTGAAGTACTCATGGTACTTTGTATTATAAAAAACAATGAAGTACTCATGGTACTTTGTATTATAAATAACAGTGAAGTACTCATGGTACTTTGTATTATAAATAACAGTGAAGTACTCATGGTACTTTGTATTATAAAAAACAGTGAAGTACTCATGGTACTTTGTATTATAAAAACAGTGAAGTACTCATGGTACTTTGTATTATAAAAAACAGTGAATACTCATGGTACTTTGTATTATAAAAACAGTGAATACTCATGGTACTTTGTATTATAAATAACAATGAAGTACTCATGGTACTTTGTAATATAAAAATCAGTCTTATAGTAGTGATCTATAAACTTATATTTAAAGTTTGCATAATGCCTAAATAAATACAAAGGTAATGTATAACTTGTAAGATAAACACAATCCATTTATATCAGTTTAGTGATCTATAAGATATTGTTTGCAGATGTTTTAATGAATACAGAGGTAATGTATAACATGTAAGATAAACACAATCCATTTATATCAGTTTAGTGATCTATAAGATATTGTTTGCAGACATTTCAATAAATACAGAGGTAATGTATAACATGTAAGATAAACACAATCCATTTATATCAGTTTAGTGATCTATAAGATATTGTTTGCAGATGTTTTAATGAATACAGAAGTAATGTATAACATGTAAGATAAACACAATCCATTTATATCAGTTTAGTTATGTATAAAATATTGCTTTCTTGTGTTTGACCTATTTGGTTTCAAGTGTATTGCATAATGGTTAAATCTATATCAAATTGTGGTTAAATTAATTGATTATTTGAAAGTATGATTAAATTGATTAATGTCTCAAACTAATCAAAGTAATTTCTGGTTATTTGATTAAAGTGATAGTGTACACAAATTATGATGTGTAGAAGCAAAAACACAAATTTAGTGATGAGTGCTACCAGTTTCCTTCATTTCAGTCAGCAGTTAAGAACAACAACAAAACAAAATCTACAGTAAGTTCTGCTAGTCAGTTACCTTCACTTTAGTGAAGAACTGAAAATTAAAAGTAGTGGCAGATAACCATTGTAGTAACAAAGACAAGGCTAGTTAGTTTGTAGTAATGGAAATTAATCCTAAGACCCAGGGGTCATTCCATGTCAAATCATCCAGGGGGCTGCAGGTGCCCCCACAGAATGTCTTGAAAATATTCACATGTGCATATCTACCTATATAATGACAAATTGCCAAAGATTAGATCAATATCTCTAATAGTTTCTGATTTACAGCTCTGTAAAATTAATTTTTGTTTATTTTTGGTGAATTCATTTTTGGGCAACTTTGGCTGCTTAAAGCTGCAAGAGTAATGGTGGTAGAAGGCTGAAATTTGCTACACTGATTGAATTAATCTCACGGATTTCAAAAATGTTCTCAAACCAAGTTTATCTCATAGGATTTTCACAGTGAGGCTGTAAAATCACCTGAAAACTCAAAATCGTAAAAAAACATTGGTTTATTCAATAAGCCATAGCTCTAAGACTTAATATGATACAAAGCTGAAATTTGTATTCAAATTTCCTGTAACATATCAGTTGATAAATCAAGAATTGTTGTAATTAAAAATCTGTTATATCTCCTGTAAAAACAATGTAGCTGCATGCAACTTTTTATGATGTAGCTGAAAATAGCCCTATTTCAGGTCACAGTTTGACCATGTCACCAGTTATTCAGCCTTTTCAGATTTTTACCACATATTCTTACATCTCTGAATATGATCTACAAAAAAAATACAAGATGGTGTTCACCCTACTTTTTGAGTTATAATTTTTTGAAGTATCCTCTGACCATACGTTGTTTACTTGACAAAAAAAAAAAGCTTCAATTCAGGTGTATTAATGTGTGCAAATATATCCATATAATTTTGAAAAAAATTATGAATCCCATTGAAATATTCTAATCAGCCTTTATCTATATTCTTACATCTCTGAACATGATCTTAAAAAAAAAATCAAGGTTGTATTATATACAAATCAATTGTATGAGAATACTATCAGATGATGTGTACACAGTTGTAACTGTTGGTAGTAGCAGTGAAAATGATGCTGTAGCAGCTCAAATAGGGTCTAATGATAGCAGTGACAATTATCAGCCAGGGAAATATGTGGCATGCATATATGATCATGAACGGTATGTGGGAAACATAAAAGATAGATCAGATGAACATTCCAATGTGTTAGTGTCATTTATGAAGAAATCAAGGAACGAGCTGTTTTCATGGCCTGCAAGGTCACGTAAAGATAAAAGCTGGATTCGTTTCCAACATATTTGTCTGATAAGTGCACCTACTGTGCAAGGCAGTAGTGCTCGCCACTATGTTCTAAGTCAAAGTGATCTCAACATAATCAAACTCAAATTACAGAAATTTATTCAAGCTGTCTGAACAAAGCAATGTTTATTTGATGTTGTTAACATTAATTTATCGCCAAAGCAGTATTTGAAACATTTCATTGTCACAATTATTTCAGTTTGGTGTGGCTATAATCTTTCTCACTTATTCCCTGTTGTAGCACTTTGCTTTTTGTGTCTGATTTACCTTTGTATTTATTATATTATGAATCTTAAACTCAAGCCATATCTGCATAACTGTAATGCATACACAATATATTTGCATTGCCATGAGATCTAATTAGTTATACTAATAAACTTGTTCAGAAATGAATTAATTCTTTCTAGTTTCTTGCAACTTCATTATTTAACATTGTAAAAGACTGGTTAGTATATTTCAGTGGGATTCATAAAATTCTGACAGATATTTATATTTTTCAAAATTATATAGATATATTTGCACAAAGTAACACACCTGAACTTAATTTTTTTTTAAAAAAAAAACGTATGGTCAGAGGATAATTTAAAAAATTATAACTCAAAAAGTAGGTTGAACACCATTTTGAATTTTTTTGTAGATCATATTCAGAGATGTAAGAATATATGGTAAAAATATGAAAAGGCTGAATAACTGGTGACATGGTCAAACTGTGGCCTGCAGTAGGGCTATTTTTAGCTAAAACATAAGTTGCATGCAACTACATATTTTTACAGGAGATCTAATAGACTTTTAAGTACAACAATTGCTGATTTATCAACTGATATGTTATAGGATATTTGAAAATAAAATTCAGCTTTGCATTTTATTTATTCTTAGAGCTATGGCTTATTGAATAAACCAATGTTTTTTATGATTTTGGGTTTTCAGGTGATTTTACAGCCTTACTATGAAAATTCTAAGAGAGATAAGCTTGGTTTGAGGCCATTTTTGAATTTTGTGAGATTAATTCAGTAAGTGTAGCAAATTTCATCTTCTACCACCATTACTCTTGCAGCTTTAAGCAGCCAAAGTTGTCTGAAAATGTAATTAAATTTTACAGAGCTGTAAATCAGAAACTATTAGAGATATTGATCTAATCTTTGGCAGTTTTTTATTATATGGGTAGATGAACACGTGAATTTTTTCAAGGCATTCTGAGGGGGTCACCTGGAAAATTTTCCAAAATCTGGATGATTTGACATGGAATGACCCCCTATCAAATCAATCCATTCTTTCCACAAAACATTGAAAGGCTAAAATTGGGCAGAGCACAGATGGCCTATAATGTATATTTGTGCTTAATGTTTTTGATAGATAGGTCAGAGTGTGCATGTCACAACATTTGAGAGACTTGCATTCAAAATTTAATTTAACTACTTTGTTATTGGTGTTTACAAAAACTAGGCATCAAGACATAGTTAACATCAAACATATTTATTAGCAATGTTTCAGTCACTTGAATAATCAGCTATCTTAACTTTAGTTGATTATTGTTGTGATCTTAATTCGTATTAATTGTTCATAGGTAATCACTTGTACCAGTTAACTAAGCTACTGAGTTGTAACAGCTGTTTCTGTTCACCTATTTAAAATATAGCCATTGTGATTTATCATTTTATGTTAAACTTATCACCACAGATATCCTTTACTGCATGCGACACAAGGTTTAGTGTGTTTATGTTTTACCAGTTAGTATAGTGTAAGTTTTAGTTAATAATCCATATTTTAATAGTATATAAGTTTTATTATTATAATTCTTTTAGGCAGTATTTTAAAAAAATCCTAAATTTCCTCTCGTGTGACGCTTTTTCTCATTTGTCTCATTCATCACCCCTCCAGTAACTACAAACTTAAGTGTGAATTACTCACTATAAAATCAATAGTGTTCAAACAAACCATAATTTTTATAGCCTTTAATTTTATTTGGTTTCAGACCTATCAAATAGAAAATCAGGCCCCACTTGTCACATTCCGTTTTTAAATAGTTCTCTCTTTATGTTTAGCTCCATATTATGTATAACCAATAGAAAACCAAGCTTTTCATCTGTCAAATGATATATTACATTGTGTTCCGAACAGACAGTTGTCAGTTACAGTCAAATTGACCAACCACTTATAGAGTTAGGGTAGAGAAAATAACAGATAAAATGTAAAGTTTCGATGAAAACAAACATCTGAAATGTATTTAGATTTTAAGAATGAAATACAGAATTTGGGAGATGAAGAAAAGTATTTTTTATTTTAACATGAAAATCACTTTGCACACAAACTCATTCAACACAAATATTGGATACATTTTTGAACAAATATTTATTTTGGTTTATCAAAAATACTTCACTAAAAAAATTCTGTTGCAAAATATTTATGTTTTATGAAAGATTGTCAAATTTCATGAAGATATACACACTATATTAAATGTTTAGTATCAAATGTATAAAGTCTTTGAACAAGTATAAAGAGGACACGTGGTTGGTGAACTTGACCGAGCCCGTGTCAAGAGAGTTAATACAACATCTCAAACTGAAATAGTGTAATTAATTAAAAAGTTTAGTGTTTTTGTTTGTTACTATACTTGATAGCTATTGATTTTATGTTGGAATTATTAATTGAATGTTATAGATTAAGGATCCTGACAATCAGTCATTCAGCAAATTCTACCAATTGGCCAGGTCTAGGCAGTATATGTGTATGCAGTATTGGTGAATTTTGTGTAAATTATTTTTTTATACAGAGAAACTTGAGGAATTGAGGAAAAGTAACACTAATTAAAGATAAATGTTTTAGTAAACATTTAGTCTGAACATATTTTGAAAACATCAGTTAAGTTTGGTGTGGTATGGTATTTAAGGTGAAACAAATTATTTTTAAATTTTTATTACATAAATTTGTTGTCTTTAAATTTTTTAGGTTTGAATGTTGTATTAAGTAGTACTAAAACTATTCACAATCTATGGTGTGGTTGCATACGTATTTTGATCTTTTCGAAGTACATAAGGGCTTGACATGACGTGATGTTTAAAAATGTTAGATTGGCAATCTGCAGCATGTTATGATTCATATCAAACATCAATACTTTTCCAGCCACAGGGTTATAATAACTCAGTTTCATTTTTCAGTGCTAAACAGTATCCAAAGAGTGTTCAGTGGTTAGTGTTGACTAGGTAACTTTCCTTGCTTCAATATTGGGTGTGGATAATAAAGTTATAGCTCAGATAGTGATGTGTAAAACAAAACATATAATCAAAGTGTATAGATAAATTCTTTAAGGATTTTTAACTGAGATAAGGCTCTATGCAGTAACAGGGATCTTGGCTTAATTATTTTTAGGAAACAAGCTGGACCCACAAAACATATTTGTAGGATCCTTCATTCAGATTAGTGTAAAATGTAGTCTGTATTGACAGTTATCAGAAAATTGCTGAATGAAATAGCAGATGCTGCTTAAAAGAAACTAAACTTGTCAACATATCTCAGTTTATTTTGTTGTGAGTTCCTATTTTGTGAAAGAAAAAGCACAGTTCAAACTACCACTGTTTGTTTTTTCAGACCACCTAAGTTATTATTATTTCATACATGTTTCTCAAACATGGTATAGTTGTTTCCCTCATCATCTAACCCTTTCAGCAGTGAATAACCTTCATACTCACTTTGTCATTGTTATGGTTTTCATTCTATAACTTTATCATTACTAAGTGTATCTTCAGAAAATTTTCAAAGTTATCAGTAAACATTAAAAGGCTTTTGTGTGCAAAATATCAAATTTTTTGTTAAATTATAAGATTTTTCAAGTAATGTTTTTCTTGTTCCTTTTGTCTTTTGTAATGTTGACTATTTGATACACAAATTTTAATATTAAAATACTTTTATGCATCAGAAAATTTTGAAATTTCACATACATATCTTTATAAGCTCCTGATAAGTATCATGTCTTTATAAGCTACAGATAAGTATCATGTCTTTATAAGCTACAGATAAGTATCATGTCTTTATAAGCTACAGATAAGTATCATGTCTTTATAAGCTACAGATAAGTATCATGTCTTTATAAGCTACAGATAAGTATCATGTCTTTATAAGCTACAGATAAATATCATGTCTTTATAAGCTACAGATAAGTATCATGTCTTTATAAGCTACAGATAAGTATCATGTCTTTATAAGCTACCGATAAGTATCATGTCTTTATAAGCTACAGATAAGTATCATGTCTTTATAAGCCGCAGATAAGTATCATGTCTTTATAAGCTCCAAATAAGTATCATGTCTTTATAAGCTCCTGATAAGTATCATGTCTTTATAAGCTACAGATAAGTATCATGTCTTTATAAGCTACCGATAAGTATCATGTCTTTATAAGCTACAGATAAGTATCATGTCTTTATAAGCCGCAGATAAGTATCATGTCTTTATAAGCCGCAGATAAGTATCATGTCTTTATAAGCCGCAGATAAGTATCATGTCTTTATAAGCCGCAGATAAGTATCATGTCTTTATAAGCTCCAAATAAGTATCATGTCTTTATAAGCTCCTGATAAGTATCATGCATTTTGTAAGAAAAAAAACGACTATTTTTTATCTTCTGTCAAATCTTTATGGGTTCAGTTGATTTGAACAATTTCATAATCATCATAAAAATTTAGAAAATAAATATGTTCCATATTTTTTTTCATTCTAGAATAAATATGAATTATAAAACAAATGTTTAGTCGAAATAGCTTAAATCCCATAACAATGTACATTTATATATATTTATTATTTTTATTATATGGGCATTTCAGCTGTGCATGGCTAACATAACAATAGTTACAATGACATTGCATGTGCACTCATGTTATTGTACCAAAGAATGTAATATTAGCCTTTACAAAGTGATCTGTCTTGACTCTGGTTTAATGGCCTAGTATTTTATATAATAGTCACATTTCAATGATAATATATATTTATATATATTATTTACAAATAAGTTCTTAAACTCTACTTATTTTTTTTAAGCACAGAACAGTAAATAAAAAGGTGTCACAAATAGTTATCTTTTCTAGTTATGAACTTTGTACTTGTTAGCTGCTTTCAGTAGGTTGCTAAGCATTATCAAATTTTCCACATGGAGGGTATGTGAAACAAAATAATGTTGTTAGGTTTTTATATGTATATTTGGAAATAATCAAAAGTCATAAGTCAGTACCTTAGAATTTCACCATAATTTATCAAATTTAGTAAATAAGCTGTATTTGCATCTAAAAAAACATATGAAGCTTTCAAGTTTAAGTCTTACCCTACCATTTCAATTTTAGCATAAAAAGAAAGTTTGTTGCCAAATGAAAAAAAAAAAAAAAATCCTATAAGGAGACATTCTAAGCTTTTAGTTGCTTTTTCACACATCAGAAACAGTAGTAGGTGTACAGAAACATTCCAGATGATTGTGTCCACTGTGTTTGAGTCAGTAAATGTAGCAATATTTCAACAAATATAAAATATAGGAGGTTCTTATTCAACTTGTCAGCATTGGTAGTTTGTGCTTGTAGTTCGTAATTATATACTTTATATTTGGACATCACAAACATCAAGTGTGATCCAATGCTGTATTTATTATACCGTGTGATGCACACAAATCAATATTTAGGTGTTTTTACTTTTCTGTACTTTTAAACTAAAAAATTAACTAAAGAATCATAATAACTTTTGAATTAAAATGTTCAATCTCGTATCAAACTTATTGGCATACATTCATAAAATAGTTCAGTAAAATTTTAAATGCAAGTCAACAAGAGTGACTGCATGGTTTTTGACCCATGACTTGTGTCAATAGAGATAACAATCAAAATAAATAACAAAGGAAAATATACCCATCACTACCATTGTAATCTATTCTTTTGTTTCCTTTTAAAGTAGTGTCCTTTCTTAATTAAAATAATTATTGTTGCAAATTGACTTTATACTTACAATTGAGAGTCTACCCCTGACAGATGAGTGTTGCCAAAAGATATTCAAAGTTATGGAAAACGCACAGCGTAAAAGTGGCCCAAATCACACAAAATTGCCCATAGTTAAGAATTTCCTAAATGAATAGAACCAAATGTTAATGATTTGAAACAGATTTCAACACGACAAAATGCAGCAGGACTGTAAGTGTGTAAAAAAGAGGAAAAGTGGTTACAGGGTTGAATGTATGTGGGATAATGAATGGTTACTATAACAAAGATGGTGGTGCAATATTGTCTGAGGCAGTGGTTCCCAACCAGGGTTGCGAGATAACATTATAAAAATTTGTTTTGGCCACCTTCACCTTTATTCTTAAATAGATAATTACTGTGAAGGGTGCGAGAACATATTAAAATTTTTTTAGGGTTCAGGGCATAAAAAAGGTTGGGAACCACTGCTCTAAGGTATGTTAAGATGAAAATGTGAATCTGAACATGTTACTGATTATTTCTGGGTTTAAAGATTATGTCATTGTGTTTGTTGACTTGCATTCAAAATTTTATGTCAGAAAGTTTGTAATTAAATTGTAGATTATAATTCAAACTTGATTTAAAAGTAAATATTAAAAGAACACATTTAAATATAGATTTTTGTGAGTCGCTTCGTATGTTGAATGCAGCGTTGTTTAAAATTAGATGTTTGTCATACCAAAATATTAAGTCTATAATTTCATACAAATTAGGAAATAAAATTTCAGAGTAGTAATATTGACAAGCTAGAATGTAATATAACAACTTCATGTCTTTTCATTTTGCTGAGAGGTGGCTTTTGTACTGTGGCCCTGTTCAGCTCTTTTTATTTTTTGAAAAGATTCCTTTTGTACTACTACAGCGTAAGGCATGTGAATAACCAACCAACAGCTTAAAATGTCCCCAGAGTGGTTTCCCCACCGTTTTAGTCTGTGAAAAGGTTTCCATGTTCTTTTAGTTAAATTTTTAAAAATCGTAGTTACTAAGTTTAATAAATGATAGTGGAATTCTGTGGTATCATTGTAATTATTTATGGTTTTTTGGTTATTAAACTGTTTATATAAAATTTAAAAGTATTTGATATTTTTCATGTACAAAATTTTAAAAGGCTTAGCAACCTATGACAGCAACAACTAAGTATAAAGGTTGTAGAGAGAAGACATAATTGTTGGCTCTAAAATTTTAAAAGGCTTAGCAACCTATGTCCAGCAACAACCAAGTATAAAGGTTGTAATGAGAAGAGATAATTGTTTGCTCTAAAGTTTTTAAATGCCTTGGCAACCTATGTCCAGCAACAACCAAATATAAAGGTTGTAGAGAAGAGATAATTGTTTGCTCTAAAAGTTCAAAAGGCTTAGCAATGTATGTCCAGCAACAACCAAGTATAAAGGTTGTAGAGAGAAGAGATAATTGTTTGCTCTAAAATTTCAAAAGGCTTAGCAACCTATATCCAGCAACAACCAAGTATAAAGGTTGTACTGAGAAGAGATAATTGTTTGCTCTAAAGTTTTTAAATGCCTTGGCAACCTATGTCCAGCAACAACCAAATATAAAGGTTGTAGAGAGAAGAGATAATTGTTTGCTCTAAAAGTTCAAAAGGCTTAGCAATGTATGTCCAGCAACAACCAAGTATAAAGGTTGTAGAGAGAAGAGATAATTGTTTGCTCTAAAATTTCAAAAGGCTTAGCAACCTATATCCAGCAACAACCAAGTATAAAGGTTGTACTGAGAAGAGATAATTGTTTGCTCTAAAAGTTCAAAAGGCTTAGCAACGTATGTCCAGCAACAACCAAGTATAAAGGTTGTAGAGAGAAGAGATAATTGTTTGCTCTAAAATTTCAAAAGGCTTAGCAACCTATATCCAGCAACAACCAAGCATAAAGGTTGTAATGAGAAGAGATAATTGTTTGCTTTACTTCTTGATTTATTGTTCTATATTTTAAGAAAAATAAGTTTAATAATTTATTTCTAAATATTAATAATCTGTATAAATATATGTGTGTAATTGAAATGTTACTGTATATTACAAAATACTAGTTCACTAGTATATAGGAAAGACTAAAGGTGAGTTTTATATTATTGAATATTGTGACCTGAGAGCATAGACACCATGTCAATGCAAGCTATGTAATGTTAGATAGACATGACTGAAAGGTCAAAGTAATAAATATATATGTTAATACGTAGTATTATGAGACTTAAGCTACTTAAAATAAATATTTGTTTTCTGTTTTAGCATGAAAAAGCATAATTTATATTTTGTAATTTTTTTATAATGGTTACGAGGCTGGTTAAGTGATAGACTCCACATAATTAGAATATAGAAAATAACATAGAATATAAAGTTTTACTGAAAGCAAGCATTTGAAATGTATTTAGGAGATTTTAGAGATTACACAAATAATATTTGAGATTTTGGGATGAAGAATATTTGTTTTTATCATCACATGAAATAATTTTGCACTCAGACTAATAACAAAACACACTTTTCACAAACAAATCTTTAACAAAAATATTACATGAAAAAAAATCTGACTTTTGTGTGCTAAATGCTTGTAATCTTTACTAAAAGTCTACCAAGTTTTGTTAAGATACACAAAAATTACAGTGCAATTACTTAATGTGTGCAAATGTGTAGACGAACTCATGCACATTATAATAAGCCCATTGTGAAAGGGTTAATAGTCTGCTAGCATAAACGTCCTATAGTTGTTCTACGTACATGTGTTTCTTGCCAACGTGAAATCTGTTGCCATAGCAATTAATACATTGAAGATGAAAGGCGGAAGACTTTCGAAACACTGTCCTTTACACGTTGCTCCACAACAGGCAGTTGCTGTCCATTTTACAAAGTTTCATTCAATAATTAATGCACCCCTTATAGTTTTCAAAATACCACCTCATGATTGGCTAGTCATAGCTGGATATTTAGTCCTATTCATTTGGAAAGCATTTAACATAAATCAGACTATAACACAGAAGTTACGGAAATTTCATTATTTTGGAATTTTATGTTTTTTTAACTGAAATCATGTCTGTTAAAACATAGGCCAAAAATATGTTTATTGTATTAGAAAAGGCCAAAAGTGTCTTGAAAGCATCAGATGTTTTTGTCACCAAAAGTACTGAAATAATAATTTAATCTTTAGATTTTACAGCTATTTTATTCAATTGTGCCTCAATTAGTATTTAGAATGTTTTCCTGGTGCTCACTGCATGCATGCTAACATTTTTACATGTCAATTTTGTAAGCTGTAGAACCATAAACTGCCTAGCACATCACATCCATGGACCCCTGAATTACAATATCCTGACATAATGGTGAGCTGCTTTATTTGTGGCTTAACCACTCATCAGCTTGCACCCTATTGTATAGGGTAATTGAGTTGGGAGTGCCTTAATCACAACAGCTTTTACAAAGGCTGTGAACCATTTGAAACACTTTATCTGGATACACAAACCAAGTATGATATGTACACGTGTACTTCCTGTTTGTTAGACATGATAGGCTATACATGCTGTAGACATATACCAGCATGGCTAGCTTGCACAAGCATTCATAATGACAATGTTTGTGGATTATACATGGCTCATGAGTGTTCGGAAGTTTGGTAAGGTCTGGTCGTTTGTCTTAAGTTTTGCTTAGCTGGCAAATGCTTGGACCAGTTTATTGGAGTCAAACTTTTATTAGCTCTTTTGATTTTAAGGAACCATTTGGGCTACCTAGCAGACGTTTTTTACAGGCCTGCCAATTCTTGGGGCTCATTAGCTCCTGGGCCTTTACTAGCTTTAAGCCCTGAGTTACATATTTAAAGATTCTTTATACAGAGAAGTGTTGCTTCAAGCAGGTAAACAGTGTAAGTTGATGTATACTTGCATGTAGTATCCATTTTTTTGTGACAGTTGTAGTGGTTCATTTCAACATTCATTCATTTATGGTGTATAGGATTTAATTTATTATTAATGTGATTTCAGGACAAGAGCTCTTGGCAGATGGAACAGATGATTTACCAGCTTCCACAGATGAAGCATAACAACATTTTAGATTTTATTGCAGCAGAAAGAAGAGGAGATGGCTTTCAGCTGGAATATTGGTTAATTACAGCTTACCATGAAAGAGGATCACTGAGCGATTTTTTGAAGGTTCTGATTTTTTGTTTCTTTTGTTTAATCAATTCATATATATGAGAGACTGTAGTAGAAGTAACTCTGTTATATTCATAAAACAGGCCCAGTTAAATTCAACAAACTTGTACACGTAGACATGAGAGACTGTAGTATAAGAAACTCTGATATATTCATAAAACATGCCCAGTTAAATTCAACAACCTTAGACACACAGACATGAGAGACTGTAGTAGAAGTAACTCTGATATATTCATATAACATACCCAGTTAAATTCAACAAACTTAGACACACAGACATGAGAGACTGTAGTAGAAGTAACTCTGATATATTCATATAACATGCCCAGTTAAATTCAACAAACTTAGACACACAGACATGAGAGACTGTAGTAGAAGTAACTCTGATATATTCATATAACATGCCCAGTTAAATTCAACAAACTTATACACGTAGACATGAGAGACTGTAGTAGAAGTAACTCTGATATATTCATATAACATGCCCAATTAAATTCAACAAACTTAGACACACAGACATGAGAGACTGTAGTAGAAGTAACTCTTATATTCATATAACATGCCCAGTTAAATTCAACAAACTTATACACATAGACATGAGAGACTGTAGTAGAAGTAACTCTGATATATTCTTATAACATGCCCAGTTAAATTCAACAAACTTAGACACACAGACATGAGAGACTGTAGTAGAAGTAACTCTGATATATTCATATAACATGCTTAGTTAAATTCAACAAACTTATACACGTAGACATGAGAGACTGTAGTAGAAGTAACTCTGATATATTCATATAACATGCCCAGTTAAATTCAACAAACTTAGACACTGATATATTCATATAACATGCCCAGTTAAATTCAACAAACTTATACACGTAGACATGAGAGACTGTAGTAGAAGTAACTCTGATATATTCATATAACATGCCCAATTAAATTCAACAAACTTAGACACACAGACATGAGAGACTGTAGTAGAAGTAACTCTGATATATTCATATAACATGCCCAGTTAAATTCAACAAACTTATACACGTAGACATGAGAGACTGTAGTAGAAATAACTGTTATATTTATATAACATGCCCAGTTAAATTCAACAAACTTAGACACATAGATATGAGAGACCGTAGCAGAAATAACTCTGTTATATTTATATAACATACCCAATTAAAGTGAACAAATAATTCATATAGTTGATTCAAGTCTTAATGTCGTGTAAACTTACAAAGTCCTTCTCATGACTTCCACAAGCATTTTAGATTAGGAGTCAAACACATAATGTACATAAATGAGCATATAATAATTAAAAATATCAGCTCATTAATATTAGATTTGCATGATTTTATAGGCTACTAACCATAACCCTCATGAAGTTTTGCATGTTGTCAATGTTATTAAATAATAGCATAATTTTTTTCTATTTTAGAAAATGTATGGTTAACATTTACTCATTGAAATAATGGACAACAGCTGTTATTTGTTGATGAAAGTCCTTTTCTTGCTGTTACCTGTCGTTACTAGTATTACACGAATAGTTTTGTCAATATGTAAAACAGAAATCTTGTAATGGTTATATATTTAAAAACAGCTGGTATGAGTAGAGAAAGCACTAGTAGAGGAGTGAACAACGTTCCAACCTTCTTTTTCGGTCATCGTCAGGTTCACGAAGAATGAAAGTGGTAACTGACCGGTAGCTGACCACATGTTTGAAGGAGGTTGTGTAACTGAGTGTAGGAATGTAGAGGGCGTGCTTACTTAGATGTTTGATTATATTTATTAATATAGGTATAAAGGTGTTCCTTTGTATTGGTTTATTTTGGGTTTTAGTTGTTGTATAAGTAAGACTTCTTTAATTTTGCATTTGTTTGTTTGTTTCATTATTTAGTGTTTGGGTGTTTTCTGTGGTTATGTTGTGTTTACTTAATTTCTAGTGTTCAAAAACGTGTGAAGGTGATTTTTTGGTTTTAAATGTATAATTTTCTCTACAAGTGGGTTTTCTCATCATCACAGATTCTGGTAATGGTTGTCATGGTTAGTAATACTTGTAATCACTGAATTACTAATTAGTTTTATGAATTATAATTTTTATTGTTCTTTTATAATTCTCCAATGTTTTGAAATCCACATTCATAGGACATATTATAAATAGTTTTTCCCCTCCATTGGATCTTGAAATAAGTTCAAGTTCTAATTGTGGGCTCCAGTTGAGGGGATAATTCACCAAATTCTCTTAGAGAATACTCAGGATTATGTTGTGGTCACTACAAACACAGAAGTAAATGATAGCAGATAAAAAACCCAAATGTAGAAAAAAGCTACTATTTAATAATTAGATTTTGTTAGAGAATTGTATAGGCTACCAGTTTTGACATTGGTTGATATCCAGTCAACTATGCTGTTACCATAAACTCATAGTATCTTTTCAGGTAGTTAATTTTGGTGTAATGAGATGTTTCATTTGCATTAGTGATTTTTTTTTAAGGCAAATGTTGTTTCGTGGAAAGAACTCCTAATCATCACAGACTCAATTGCAAGAGGTCTCATGCACTTGCATGAAGAACTGCCACAAAGTAAGCTGGAAGGCTACAAACCCTCTATAGCACACAGAGATTTCAAAAGTAAAAATGTCCTATTAAAGAATGACATGACAGCATGTGTTGCAGATTTTGGCTTAGCCCTGGTTTTCTTGAATGAGCAGTCCTCAGGAGATACTCATGGCCAGGTAATGCATTTTCTTACAACTGGATGTTTTGGCAAGTTTATGTTTTGGTTCTGTCTTACAGATTTTGTGGTTGAATGTAACAGTATAAAGTGTTGAGTGTTTCTTACACCAACTAATAAAATATACAAGAAAACAGGCATACTTTGTTACTTGCTGACTGACCTTGTAAACATCAGAGCTCTCGTACTATAACTTGTTATGTAGTTACAGTTGTTAACAGAATTTGAGCTCTAAAGTTTTTTCTCTGAGTACATGGAGCTGGAACATTGACTGTTTTGTGAGATATTAAGATTAAAAATACTTTTCTTTATGTGAAAGTTTCAAAATATAATTTTCTCTATCTGTCTATTGACAGTAAACAACAGTAGTGTTTTGTTAGAATCTAGAAAGAAAAAATATGATAATTCAGATTTATTTAGTGGTTTTGGTTGTTGCAAGGTAGTCAAACCAACAGTCTATATAGCTTAAAGCTTGGAACAGTTTATACTTTTTAAATTTACCACGTTTCTCACTTGCACCAATGGGCTTCAAGTGTGGAAACAAGTTCATGATGAAGTTACCACCCGATCTACAAGACTGCAGCTAACAGTTTCCACGTATACTACCAATATAGTTCATCAGTTTTGTTGTTGTTTTTTTTCCCAGCTACTTCCGGGCACGGTCTGGGTAGATTATTCAGCGCCCAGGCCGTGAATGTGGGTTTTCTCGGGGTACTCCCGTTTCCCCACAGCAAAATCTCTGGCATCGGACCTGTAGGTCCCAGCCTCATTCTGAAAAGGGCCGTTTACCCAGTCAAATATATCTAATCAATCACAGTAAATTTCAAAAATCAATTCGCCAGCAGCCAGTGTACTACGTCCTCGAGCCAAGGTCTGGCTCACTTCACTTTCGCTGCTTTCGTCCAGTTCTCCCGTTCTTCCTCTCACTCACAAATACACCACTCCATTTTTTGAAATGTTAAAAATAAAGTAAAAATCCCACGGATATTTTAAAACATATCTCATGTAAGGGGACGAAGAGGAACTACAAAGTTCCTGAACACCCCAGTTGGGGAGAGAACTCTTCTGATTTCTCTTTCTCTAAACTGAATCCCTGCCACGTTAGTTTAGTTTAGTTAGTTTATACTTTGGTTTATTGTACTTTAAATCACGTGTTGCTAATAATCTCACTACACATGTTGTAAGTTACTCAGTGTTATGAAAGTGAGGATGTGACAAGTGGGCCTGATTTTATAGATTATGACTATAAACATAATAGTGAAGGCTGTAAAAATTAGAAATCACATTTTCATGTTATTATTTAGAAAACAATATCTTCTTACTAAAAGAGTTGTTTTAGAAATTTCTTTATAAAGTTAGGAACATAAAATCTGTATAATATTGATTTACATGTTTTTATGACAACTTTATTTATGTACATTGATGATAAAACAGTTTAATTAAAATTTGAATGCAATTTTTAAAAATGTTTTTTGATGTTCACTTTGAGTTATGTGTACCAAGAGGGTTCATTTAGTTTCCAACTTACATAATATATTGTTTTTTATACTTTAAATGACTAGTATATGTTGTGGTTGTTCACTTAGAATGACTTGTACCAAGACGTTTCAGTTAGTTTCCAATTGTACATAATATATTGTTTTTTTATACTTTAAATGTCTGATGTATGCTGTTGTTGCATCTTTATAAAATTCGACTTCGCTAAAGTGGCACAAACTATGGTTTAACCATTTTTGGACTACAATGGTATCACTGATACATTTTGTTCTCACAATGAATGTACCTTCTTTGACTTTACATGTTTTTATATTTTTATTATTAATCCAAAATGCTATTTTCAACTAAGGAAACTAAGGTACTACCATTTGTTTTGTTTTTTTCTTAAATGACCTTATTTTTAACTAAAAATAATTTTTAGTAAAATTTTTCTTATTTCATTTTCTTTGTATTTATGTAATAGACTTTTGTACTTTTATTTTCATTTGTTATTTTATTTATTTATTTTTCATCTTTTTATGCTTTATCTTATTCTTATTTTAACTTGGGAGAACAGTCACCTTCCAGAACTGTCTGCAGGCAGTGAAGGGTGATGTAGTTGTGGGCTTGAGCACCTACGTCTCACCCTCCTAATTTCTAATTTTCTTATGTGAGCCTACCAATTGGAGGTTAATACTCATAGATTGTGTGTCCCCACCACAACGTGGGCCCTACTTCCACAGTCACTTCCAAACCTACGATACATTTTATAATCCCACGTTGTAACTTGTACCCTAGGGTCTTTTTTAAAAATATGCAGCATATTTTGTTTAATTTTAATGTGTTTTGATTATGGCTTAAAAATTTATGGTTATCATATATACATGTGTGTGTTAAAGATATATTTTTCGTTTTCATGAGAAGTGATATTTAAAAGAGAACTTGTAATGTGAATGCCCATATAATAACAAATTTGATGAAATTTCATTATGTTATTCACATGTCTAAATGAATTTGGATTACTGTATGGTGTAATACAACAGACTCTAAACGTCATAAGTATTATTATAAAGTATAAATAACTCATTATTAATCACTTTGTGTGTAATTGTATATTTTATATAAGGGACAATTAGTGATGAATTCTTTGTTCACATAAATCTTTTAGTAATCAAAAACTATTTTATGTGTTTATCCTGTACTTAAAATGTAATAACAAATATTACATTCTGTTAACCTGCACATGTTGAGTTATCAGATATTACTTGATATAACTGTTTTGTGGCAGTTCATCAATAATAATGGAAAGCACAATTTACAATGTTCTAGCAAATGACAAATTCAAGAAACTAACACTAGTAATAGATTTTTTATTATAGTCAGATTCCTAATAGATAAACATTTTGTGTACAAAAGTAAAATGTTTTATGTTCATATTCGGTACATTAGAAACGGTGTTACAAAAATATCTATGTAAAAACGGCTCGTTTGGCTGAGAAAAGTTTTATGTAGAGGAGCCTGACGATGTCCGAAGAAGGTCGAAATGTTGTTCGCTCCTCTACATACGAATTTTCTCAGCCAAACTAGCCGTTTTTACATACATATTTTTCTCTACAAGTGAGTTTTCTCGTCATCACTGAGTGTTACAAAAGTTAGCTGTATTTGTATAACATTACAAGCCTAAAATTATTTCAACAGCACGTAATCCATAGTCTATTAATATCTTGGTAGCCTGTAAACTACAATGTAGGAGCATAAATTGTTGATTAGTGAAACATTTGTTTTTATGTATTTCATCATTTCATTTGCCATCTTAAATACCACTTAAACATCCAGGTTATTAAACCTTGAATTTGAAATTTCAAAGTTAAGTGTAACAAAATAGACATGTTAGAATAAACTAAGGAAAATGTATGTAATTAGTGTAGGAGGAGTTAAGGAGATGGCAGTACATTATAGCACTTTAATATTGTAACACTCTTTTAAAAACCCATTGATTCCTAACCATTACAATATAGCTCTGAATTGTATGTGGTATTTGTTTAAATAGGAGTGTATTCTTTTTGAGTATATATATATGCAATAAAATAGAATTACTTACTTATTTCTAGGTTGGGACAAGAAGATATATGGCTCCAGAGGTCCTAGAAGGGGCCATCAGTTTTAACAGGGATGCATTTCTAAGGATAGATATGTATGCTTGTGGGCTAGTCTTATGGGAGCTGTTATCGAGATGCTGTATCAATGATGGTAAGTGAATATGCTGACACATCCAGTTTATATGGAAATAAAAGTTTGGTTCCTGAAAACACTATAATCTTGCTGACATTTTCCGTATGTGTTGTTTTGGCTTTACGAAATGTCACTAATTTGATCAGGTTATGAAATTTGTTTATTAGTACCTGACATGTTTGATAGCACAATAAAGGTTAATATTTTATCTAAATTTTAGAAGTAGTCAAGGAATTCAAAATTTCTACTGAAAAACATTTTCTGACAATGTGAAAAACTTGCATGCGAGTAAGAAACCAATTTCTAATCATAAAGTTGGTTATTTGTGTTTCAATTTTAAATTATGGTAAATTGTTCATTTAAATTAATCTTTCCTAGACCTTGTGGGGGAATACACCCCCCCATATGAAGAAGAAGTTGGTCAGCACCCAACTCTTGAAGACATGCAGGAAATTGTAGTACAAAAGAAAGCTAGGCCAAAGTTGAAAACGTCATGGAAAAAACACCCTGTAAGTGTTAAGAAAACAAACAGAATCTCTCTCTTCTAACTGTGTTAACACTGAAAAAACACCCTGTAAGTGTTAAGAAAAACAAACAGAATCTCTCTCTTCTAACTGTGTTAACACTGAAAAAACACCCTGTAAGTGTTAAGAAAAACAAACAGAATCTCTCTCTTCTAACTGTGTTAACACTGAAAAAACACCCTGTAAGTGTTAAGAAAAACAAACAGAATCTCTCTCTTCTAACTGTGTTAACACTGAAAAAACACCCTGTAAGTGTTAAGAAAACAAACAGAATCTCTCTCTTCTAACTGTGTTAACACTGAGGCTGCTTCACAATTTCCTATTACCTGAAACATTAAATAACCATACAGTATGTTTTGGCAACTGATATCTCTGTTTAAATCTAACTAGTTGTGTGATATTAAATGCATTACTATCTTAGTTTAGTTTTCATACAGTTTCCTTTTGTGTAATAACCCCTTCCAGTGATTTGCCTGAGTATTTTTAATTGTATGTCTGAAGTTATTTACATGTCATCATGTCTTACAAATTGGCTATCGAAAAAGCAGTGTAAAAAAAACTGACTTTTTGAGCCATTTCTGAAAATAGTCACTTCCAAAGATTAAGAAGTCTTGTATTTTTTTACTCTATTGAGATTGTGTTTTCAGTAAAACAACATGTGTCTGTCAGTTACACCAAGTTTATTACAGAGGATGTCACAGCATACATTGAAAAGAAAGCTGAGCTACAGATTGCATTCCTGAAGTGTGTCTAATGCTTTATCAAGCCCTCAGTGTGGATTCCTATACATGTTGAAGGGACCTGCTTTGGGATCTAAACATCCACCCACATGTTTGACGTGCATGGCGACCCTTGAATTCCTGTACACAGATGGCCTTGTGGTAGCCCCCACCCCAAAGGTCAGTCAGCTTATCCACTTGGACTAGGGTCAACCAAGTACTACAGTGTTGAAAAATCTCAGTGGGTGTTGTGGATATTGTGTCTGATGCTGGTGTTTGGGTATAGTGCTCATGAAACCCTGACATTGCTGCAGTGTCCTTGTTTGGCATTTCAGTGCATCCCCTCATTGGACTTCATGGTGGGTGAGGTCAGTGGGCACCAAATTATTCTTTTTTTTATTATGGATCCCCCAAATAAAAATAAAATAGTGAAAAAACAGACCATAGGTAAATGACTGTGTCTTGAAGATTCATAGCAGCAATCTTCAACCTCTTTAGGGCATATGTCTCCCTTTTTTATTAAGAAGAGACTAAAGCTCCAAAGTTAGTCAAAAACCCTCGTTTTGGTAACATACTGGTGGAAACGTCCACTCCCAAACACAGTGAATTCCTCTTTCATTCAAAGGCCATTGGGGATATACTCATTGAGGTTACACCCCATGCTACTTTGAATTCGTCATGAGGTGTTATTGTTGAGAGGGATTTGAAGAACATCTAGTCAAAGATCCTTCCAAAAGTGTTGTGTATTCTTTAAACCATATGTAAATGTAGGTTCACCTCAGTGAGAACAAAACACTGCACACGTATTATTGTCAGTATGCCCTAAAGCTAATTACTGATAACTAACTAGCCTTTATCACTTGTCTCAACTGTCATCATCTACATGAATGCATGTTTTATTTTCCATCAAGAAGACTCAGGATCAAATAATCCTTGTAAGGATTTCCATAAAGATGGCAACTTGTTAGCAACTGAAACAAAGATTAAAAAGTAGTTAGTAATTAGTATTTAATTAATCAAAAAAAATTAACTATTGCACTTAGGTGATCATACATGCCACTAACCATTACAGCAGTTGACATCTGATCACCACAAACCTACCATGAGTATACTTAACTGTGAATATTATATATTGACTTGTTCAACGTTCCATTAGTAATTGTAAATTCCATGGCTTGTTTATCCAGGGTATAACAAGTTTATGTAACACTATTGAAGAATGTTGGGATCATGACTCTGAGGCAAGACTCTCTGCTAGCTGTGTACTAGAAAGGGTGTTGTTACTGTACAAATCAGACTTTGGAAATGAATCTGGTAAGTTTATCTTCATAACCATCAATTACACTGTCTTGGGTTTTCAAGGTAGTTAGTAAAATGTTAGTGTATTTACAGGTATGAAGAATCCATCTACTACCTCACCAACACTTACTTGCTCACAGTTTGTCTAATGTCCAGCATTTGAGTTCTCCATAATCAGGGAGGAGGGTTGAAGTTTTCCCACCTACAAACTCTGTGCCTTCAGTGAGATTGTTATCATCTGATGTAGAGATAAATTGGAATACTATGTAGTAGGAGCTGCTCCAGTTATTACAGTACAACTTTCATCAGTTAGATGTACATATTTTATGTTACATTGACCAATAGCTGTAGAAAAATTTGTGCATTTAACTTTTGTATTTACTGGGTTACCTCAATATCATCATGCACTGGTTTTAACATTTTGTTTTGTTTACCGTATCTAACTTCAGAGGGTTTTATGATACACAAAATAAGCATACTTTTTTTAAGAGTACAATATTTAAGAGGTCTCTTTGGTTCATCATTTTACCTCAGAAAACAAGTTACATATAGAATCTCAGTCCAAAAGTGTTTATTTAATATACTACCAAGATGCTCAATGTTTGTTTTTTATTTTATTTTCAACAATTAGAGAAGTTTTGTTCTAGTTAAACAGTTCTCTAAGACAGATTGTTAAATACACGTGTATGGTGTTGTGTGTGTGAATGATACAATGTTACAACAACATTCCTTTGCATTAGCAGTATTGACAGATTTTTTTTCAGGTTTATGGTTTCATAATAAGCACTTTTGAATGCAGGTGTTTCTATTTACTGTTTTATTGGACATTTATACTGTGGCAATAATGCCACCTTAGTGTACTGATCAAGTTGCAGTAGGACAGAAGTTATTCATTCAGTCCGTACAAGATAAGGATCCTTACTTGTGTATTTTATTCTGTTTGTTTCCTTTTGTTGAACAATTTTTATAATTATGTAAATGGTTCTTGAAGAATGAATAAATTCCTTTTAATTAATTAAACCCTTATAATGAATATAAAAATGTTAGTGTTTGTATAACCTTCTTCATAAAGAATGTAATATAATGTTATTGAATCTTTTTTCTGTTGTTTGCACATGTTCAGATTTGGTGGTTGATACAAGTAAAATTGTACAAAATATTTTAATATTAAAAATCAAGTTTGTTCTAGAAGTGAGTCTTGTGTTGAACTACAACAGTAAACATGTTAGTGTTAGGTTTGATAACATGTTCAAGAATGATATATGATCTACACAATAAACATTAGGGACTATCTTTAAGTATTCATTTTGTTAGAGAAACACGTAGGTTCAGGAAGTCTTAATAGAAATGAAATAAAACAACTTAAACTCAAGTGTTTTTAAAAGGTGTAACCTTGGGCTATAGGTTGTTTTTTTTTACGTTTTTCTGTTTAACTGTTAATATGTTTTAAGATAATTTATTTGTAGACAAACATAAATGATTCATGTATACCTTCCTAAAAACAGCAAATCTCACTTCATTCAAGTTTAGGCATTTGAACTACAGAAAATCACTTAACAAATAAAGATGTGTTTATTATGCAATAAAGGTCTTGTGAAATAAGTAATATGTGAATGAATATTAAATTATAGGTTTCCATTGGTTTTAATCAAATTACCATAAGTATTTAAATGTTATAACAATGTAAAAGTAATTTTTCAGTTTCAGAGAAAACTTCATACTTTAAAGAAGGTAGAATTATGGTTTTATAATAGGTTTTATTTCACCTTATAAATTTGACCTATAAAAATATTCGTTTATTGCATTATGATTTAACATAGGTGCCAATATTGTTTTATGTGTGTGTATAATATTTATTATATGTCACTGGTTAGATATCACAGATTACAAGAATATTTGTATTACAGATGGGTAATTCAAGATTGATTAATTTTCCAATATTCCTTATAGCTAAAAACTAGTTTGGAATACTGTATATATTATTATTAAATGTTCTAATGTATACTATACAACAACAACAAAATTATTATGGCTTTTTGGCAACTGTACAGTTCTTTTCCATGAAGCACTTTTGATCACACAATTTCAAAACATCAAATGTTCTTAAAGATTTAAGTCTTTGAAACTTCCACAGTGGTTATGTTATTCACCTGTCCTGCACTTTATATACCATGTAGTTTTTCATTAGTTGTTTTAAAATGTCTATAGTTAAGAGCATTTCATTTTATGTTAACAGTGTTAATATGCAGTATCCAAAGCAGCAAAATAAAGTTTCATTTTGTTTCATCTAATATGAACTAATTTTCAGGATTGTATTGAGATATATGACAGTTAGAATTCTCAACACATCTAAGCAGACCAACCTGAATGAAGCACTGGGAGTGGTGGAAATATACTGTCTATAAAATATACATAAAAGTGTCAGTAAATGTTTTTTGGTATATATTGCAGTTTTCTGATGCTACTTGTCTTATAGTGAGGCCTTTATTAAGTATCCTTAAAGAAACTACCTGGGCGCAATTTGATGTGGGTGCAATTTCATCTCTGGGATTGTGCTTTCAGTTATCATCTGCAAGAAGAATGAATTTTTACCCTGATAAAGAAACCTTTACAGAACAAAATGTGTGTAAGAGGGTAGTATTTGTTGTCAGTGTTCTTTATGTTTTATTTAGTTGCTGTGTACCACAAGTAGTATTTGTTGTCAGTGTTCTTTATGTTTTATTTAGTTGCTGTGTACCACAAGTAGTATTTGTTGTCAGTGTTCTTTATGTTTTATTTAGTTGCTGTGTACCACAAGTAGTATTTGTTGTCAGTGTTCTTTATGTTTTATTTAGTTGCTGTGTACCACAAGTAGTATTTGATTTGTTACAATCTTGATGTTTAAATTGCATAGTACGTATATGTCATTGCTCTGCCTCACCACCCTCAGTGTTGAAACCAACATTTGTTCTTTACACAGGTTCAAAAGAGTTCCTTCCTGTCTCTTCTCACTTATACACTTTGTATTGGATGTCTGATTCATGATGACGAGAAACCCACTTGAAGTAAAAATGTATTCTCAAGGTATTAAAACTTTAATTAAGATAAAGGTTAGGTTATCTTTGTGTTAACAAAGAAGGTCTAAACATTGTCCTGTACTTTATTTTAATTAAAGTTTTAATACCCATACCAGTTGTCTTGAGAGTACATTTGGACATGGGATTTTATTGTAAAATTGAGAAAGTAGACAAAAGTAAAAATTATACTTTTTTTTTTTTAGTCTTCTGTAATAAGAAACTTGCTCTACTCATTGTTTGGTAGTACTGTGAAACCTGTTTTATTGTTATATTCTAAGTTACTCATATTGTATAATAACATCCTTTACCCGTTGTTTGGTATCAGTGTGAAGTCTTGTTTTATTGCTGTTTTCCAAATCTCTCATATTGAGTAATAACATCCTTTACCCGTTGTTTGGTATCAGGGTGAAGTCTTGTTTTATTGCTGTTTTCCAAATCTCTCATATTGAGTAATAACATTTTTTACTCATTGTTTGGTATCAGTGTGAAGTCTTGTTTTATTGCTGTTTTCCAAATCTCTCATATTGTGTAATAACATCCTTTACTCATTGTTTGGTATCGGTGTGAAGTCTTGTTTTATTGCATTTTTCTAAGTCTTTCATATTGTGTAATAACATCCTTTACTCATTGTTTGGTATCAGTGTGAAGTCTTGTTTTATTGCATTTTTCTAAGTCTTTCATATTGTGTAATAGCATCCTTTACTCATTGTTTGGTATCAGTGTGAAGTCTTGTTTTATTGCATTTTTCTAAGTCTTTCATATTGTGTAATAACATCCTTTACTCATTGTTTGGTATCAGGGTGAAGTCTTGTTTTATTGCTGTTTTCCAAATCTCTCATATTGTGTAATAACATCCGTTACCCGTTGTTTGGTATCAGTGTGAAGTCTTGTTTTATTGCATTTTTCTAAGTCTTTCATATTGTGTAATAGCATCCTTTACTCATTGTTTGGTATCAGTGTGAAGTCTTGTTTTATTGCATTTTTCTAAGTCTTTCATATTGAGTAATAACATCCTTTACTCATTGTTTGGTATGTGTGAAGTATTGTTTTATTGCATTTTTTGAAGTCTTTCACATTGTGTAATAACATCCTTTACCCATTGTTTGGTATATGTGAAGTCTTGTTTTATTGCATTTTTCTAAGTCTTTCATATTGTATAATAACATCCTTTACCCGTTGTTTGTAATAACATCCTTTACCCGTTGTTTGTAATAACATCCTTTACCCGTTGTTTGTAATAACATCATTTACCTGTTGTTTGTAATAATATCCTTTACCCGTTGTTTGTAATAACATCATTTACCTGTTGTTTGTAATAACATCCTTTACCCATTGTTTGGTATGTGTGAAGTCTTGTTTTATTGCATTTTTCTAAGTCTTTCATATTGTGTAATAACATCCTTTACCCATTGTTTGGTATGTGTGAAGTCTTGTTTTATTGCTGTTTTTCAAATCTCTCATATTGTATAATAACATCCTTTACTTGTTGTTTGTAATAACATCCTTTACCCGTTGTTTGTAATAACATCCTTTACTTGTTTGATGTTGCTGTGAAACCTTATTCTATTTTTGTGTGGTTGACAATATGAACTAAAGGAAGGTTAGCAGGTTGCAGTTTCATATATTATGTAGAAGGAAGTGATCCTCTTGTGTTTTTAATTTTCTCTGTGAGTACATTCAGAACTTGTTCTGGTATATTTTACCATAAACCTCAGAACTTGTTCTGGTATATTTTACCATAAACCTCAGAACTTGTTCTGGTATATTTTACCATAAACCTCAGAACTTGTTCTGGTATATTTTACCATAAACCTCAGAACTTGTTCTGGTATATTTTACCATAAACCTCAGAACTTGTTCTGGTATATTTTACCATAAACCTCAGAACTTGTTCTGGTATATTTTACCATAAACCTCAGAACTTGTTCTGGTATATTTTACCATAAACCTCAGAACTTGTTCTGGTATATTTTACCATAAACCTCAGAACTTGTTCTGGTATATTTTACCATAAACCTCAGAACTTGTTCTGGTATATTTTACCAGAAACCTCAGAACTTGTTCTGGTATATTTTACCATAAACCTCAGAACTTGTTCTGGTATATTTTACCAGAAACCTCAGAACTTGTTCTGGTATATTTTTAGACCATAATGTTTCACTGAAATACTTCTTTTTCAAGACTTAAATATCTTAAGTGAGGAAGATGTTTACAACCATCATTACTTGTTAATGTCATTTATTTGTCATCAAATAAAGTATGGGAAGAACATTTTTGTGTAGTTTTTCTCTATTCAATAAGTTACAAACTTAATTATATTTTTTGTCAAAGTACTTTGTTAAAAGTTGAATATGTTTTTTACATGTATCAAAGAATGAATTTTAGTGTTAAGTTTCATCACTGCCAAAGTTAGAGCTAATGGAAATATTCTTGAATACTGTGGCAGAATTGTTGCTTGTTTTCTGTTTAACATGTATACGTATATTTTAATGTGTCACAAAGTTTCGTATTCTATTATTATTTTCTAATCCCAACATTCCTCTAAAGATGTCTTGGTAAAATTCATTGTGGGGATTTTGTCAATTTATTTTTGGTTATGTAGTTTCATTTCTTGTGTATATTTCCTTTTGCAAATATTCAAACTTTTTTACATGAATTGCTTCTAATTACCACTCGGAGAAAGTTTGCACATACTCATTAGCGACTCAGGCTTAATGAAAATAGTTTTTAGTACTTAGAAGATGATCACATATGGGCTTGATAGAACCTTCAGGTTCATTATCTGTTTACTGTTTCTCCAGTTTTGTTCATCTTCTGTCTGTTTTATAACCAGAACTTTAATAGAAAGAGATGCTTGAGAAATTTGTTGCCTTACGCGTTTTTTAAACTGCTGCAGGTTTCACTGTATGTTGTGAAAACTTCATATGTACGTGTTGAGAATTAGCTCATTTTTATTATTACAAGTACTTTCATGGTTGTGTTTATATCGTTATTACATAAGTTTTTTTGGTCTTTGTAGATTTGACGATGTACAAAATAAGTAAATATTGTTCTTCCATGATAAAATAGTAAGTAATATACGAGGGCTGTTCAAAAAATACGCGGACTGACGTCATAAAACAAAATGTACTTTATTTAGAAGTTACAGGTCTGGGAACCCTTCAAAGTACTCTCCTCCCCAACGCACACACTTATCCCAAAGGTGTTTCCACTTGTTGAAACAGTACGCTTCTTTTGTAATGTCCTCCAACTCCTTCGTTGCATTTGCCTTAATCTCGGGAATCGTCTCAAATCTTCTTCCTTTCAAGGGTCTTTTGAGTTTGGGGAACAATAAAAAATCGCAATGAGCAAGGTCAGGTGAGTAGGGGGGGTGGGGAAGAATAGTGATCGAGTGTTTGGCCAAAAACTCACGAGTTCTGAGGCACAAATTTCGCAGCAACGCGGTGCATCTTCAATTTTTCGGTCAAAATCTCGTAACAAGATCCAACTGATATCCCACACTCTTCAGCAAGCTCCCTGACAGTCAGACGTCGATTTGTCCGCACAAGGGTGTTATACGTGTGGGTCGTCAGTTGACGTGGAAGGACGTCCAGGACGCTCATCATCTTCAATGGACTGTCGACCATCCTTAAAACGTTCATGCCACTTGAAACATGCCGTACGCTTTATAGCAACATCACCGTAAGCCGTGTTAAGCGTAGCAAAAGTTTCAGTCGCAGATTTTCCAAGTTTAACACAAAATTTCACAGCAAGTCGTTGCTCCTTCAGGTCATTCATTCTGAAATCCGCCAAACGAAAAAATCGCACTTCACTTGAAACCGCGTAGCTGATACACAGATGAAGATATCTGCAATTGGGAAATGGCGTCGTAATCAGCTGATCTGTGCGAACCTAGCGACACCAAGTGGATTCCCCTGGAACCAACTGGAGCCGCGCAATTCAAACAGTCCGCGTATTTTTTGAACAGACCTCGTAAATTAGAATCATGTTATACCTTGGGAGTGACTTGTAAATAAACCAGAAAAGATTAAAGTAGTTTGTTGGTAAGTTGTAACTACTTGTGCAAATGATACCTACAATACATTTGAATATGTAAGATGATAATTTGAGATGGTTCAACTGTGTAGAGAAAATATGCACACGAATAGAAAATGTTGCTGAGAAAGAATCCTGCATCTTCAATTAAATATATTTTAAAATGTAAAAAGAAACGTGGTGCTGTATATTATATGTTAGTAAATCAATGTAATACATTCTGGAACTGTTGATGAACGGAATAAAGCTAACGGTATTGTGTAGTTTGTAATGCTGGTGAATATATAAATAAAGCAATGAAATGTGATATTGTGGAACACAGAACTTAAATACTGGAAAATGTACGTGACAGAACACAAGTTCTTTTGAACATGTTATGTATAACACTTCTGGAATGTTGGCAAACTGTCTTAATTATGTCATAATATCTTTTTGTGCATCAAGTCACACTATACAGTTAGATTGGTTAATCTTCCACATTGTGATTGTTGTGTGTGACATTTTTTCTCCTCAGTGTCACACGGTACTTTTCGTTAATATATATAACAAATGATAGTACAAACAAGAAGGATGTATTTAAAATGGACTAGTGCTTCATTAATATATCCAGCAACTAAAAAGTACAAATAACAATAAAGTATGACAAAAATACACTCGTGTTGGTGTAACTGAAGACCCTATCCTGTTAAATCAGGTTACAAAATGCCGCTTCCGTCTACAAGGTGTTCGGAAAGTCACTGTGCACTTGTATATTTATTAACAGATATGTTTTAATATAGAATACAGGAGGTAAATATGAATGACAATTATAAACAATGTTGAAAGTCACCCCGTTGTCATCAATACAGGCCTGGATCCTTCTTATTTTGTTTCTAAACACTGCTATCAGTTGCTGGCTTGAAATAGACTGAATAAAATATGATTACAAAACTGCACAGTGACCTTCCGAACACGCTGTAGAATTCACCTAACTCTTAAGTGTAGCAGAACCTATTATTTTATGATAACATGGATTTCTGTTTTTTAAGTAATCTGGTGTTCCATAGTAGCAGAACCTATTATTTTATGATAACATGGATTTCTGTTTTTTAAGTAATCTGGTGTTCCATAGCATGTTGGTACATAGAACTAGCTGGGGTTATAATATAAAACCACCCGCGTGTTATATTTAAGAAGTGCCTCTGAGATATAGTAAGATGTAACGTGGTTTACATTGTTTTTTGTGAACATGGTATTTATTTTTTTGGAAATTTTATGTCTATATAATAAATAAAATATTTTTCAAACCTCACGGAGCGAAAATTCGAAATGAAATGAATAGTGTGGATTTTAACATTAGATTTGTTATCACCGTAATGTATTTTTTCCCCTTTAAGAATTGCCCTTGTGTGTATATGTATAGTGTAGGTTAATCAAAACGTGTATATAAATTAAAGTATCTTCTTTAGAAATAATTTCGCGTAACCAAAACTGGAAATTTGAGTTCTGTAGTTTATGTGCTAGAGTATTACACTTAATTGTTTGTATGGTTGGCTTATTTACACTTAAAAATGTCCTTTCTTTATGTAATAAAATACTTGACCAATAGTTATGGTAATTGGGGGCGAGATGTGTAAAAAATACGTAGTTTAAAACTTGTTAAATTGACATATATTATTTTAAAAATCGTATTTTCGATTTCTGTAAACTGTTTACGTTTCTTAGCAGATTTATTCTCGACTTAAAGTATATTGCACCGGAAATGTCGATGGTAGGAAATCGCACGTCAAGAGCTGGTTACAGTTTAAAACGCGGAGTGCCGTAAGTGTTGTTCAGTATATATATTGCCTAGTTCCTTTGTATATTAAATGTGTAATGTGCTGTAGATAAAAAAAATAAACAACAGTCCTGTTCCATGCTGTGGTTTTAATTAAACACGGAAGGCGAGACACTTAACATTAATCTCAGCTGGAGATTCGACTTTCTGATAACCAAGTAATCCATAAGACAAAGCTTAAAACCATTAGCACCAAACGAACTTGGTTGTTTACGTTGACAGTTGTGGGAGATTTCGTGTAGGGGTGTAACCCTCCAATTGTGATGAGATTCCATGTGACAACTGTATTGACGGCTTGGGAAGTGAACGGTGTGGTAGAACATTCATCTGATTAATGAAGTGTGTATAGAATAAAGATTTAAATCAGTCATGTTGAAGAAGAACCATACAGTAGCAATGGTTTCTACATCATAGTAATTTGGTTTTGAAATAATCTGCCCAAAGATCGACCAAAGAAATAAGCAACTGATGTACTACCAAAAACGATGGAAGGTATATTGCTCTCATCTTGAAGACGCGCTTAGACCGTGAGATACGAAGTCCATGTTTTAACAGTTACTTCTAGGGTTGCAAGATGGAGATTTTCCATATTCTTTAAAGTGACAGGAAGACTAGACACAAGCTTCGCTCTAGCCACAATGAAGCAAGTTTCTCTCAATTACGGCAAATTCATTTGTAGAAATTGCATTGTATTCTTAACACTATCACGAGCGGATGGGTGCATTCAGTCTTGAGGTGAAATTTTACAGTAAAATTAATAAAAGTGTTGAAAATAATCTTTTGTTCCTTCTCTCACCTGGCCTAGCATGGTCAAGCGCGTAAGGCGTGCGACTCGTAATCCGAGGGTCGCGGGTTCGCGCCCGCGTCGCGCTAAACATGCTCGCCCTCCCAGCCGTGAGGGTGTATAATGTTACGGTCAATCCCACTATTCGTTGGTAAAAGAGTAGCCCAAGAGTTGGTGGTGATGACTAGCTGCCTTCCCTCTAGTCTTTGCTAAATTAGGGACGGCTAGCACAGATAGCCGTCGAGTAGCTTTGTGCGAAATTCCACAAACAAACAAACGTTCTCTCACACTTGGAGAAAAAAAAGTTTTGGACAAGGAGATTCGAATCCACGACATGCAGTTCGCGAGGCGAATGCCCTGACCACAAAGCAATGCAGAAAGTGAAAAGGACCTGAAATGTAAAATAATAATAACATATTGTATGCCATTGATTGTAAACACATTTAAATTTGATGTGGTGGTTAATGTATGATAAAATTTCAAAATGGTAAATATTTTTAATTTGTCGCCGAATGAGATTTGTAACGCTAAACTCGGGGATTTGATTCCCTTATGTAAATACAGCAAATAGCACGTTGTGGCTTCGCCTAAAAAGAAAAAAATTGAAGCCCAGAGTGTCTCAGGCAAATGTGTCGCTAAAAGCTGGGTTTATATACTCGTGGTGGGCGCAAAACAGACAGCCCATCGCATAGATTCACGCTTAACTGTAAACAAACATTTTTAATTATTTCTTGAAAACATCTTGGTGGTGTTTTTTTCGACATTTTAAAGCTGCGAATGCATATAAATATTTAAAAAAGATGGTGTCACGAGCTGTGTAATTTGTAGAAAGTATTTTTGAAGTTTCAAACTGTTTCATCTAGGAGGTGTTTTCACGATAAAATATATTATATATGCAACAGGTGCATTAAACCGAAACATCTACACTGACAAACGTACTATTCATTTTTACAATGGATTCGCAATAATATCTAAAATTTTGCAAATTCCAATTATTATTAAATTGTTTAAAACACTTCCATAGTGAGACAACGATCAGTCTTTGGACTTTCAACTTTATATATTTAAAAACGGCTGGTATGTGTAGAGAAAGCACAATTAGAGGAACGAACAACGTTTATACCTTCTTCAAAAAACGTCGAAACGTTGTCCATTCATCTACTAGTATTTTCTCTATCCATACCAACCGTTTTTAAATATGTAATTTTCTTTACAAGTGGGTTTTCTCTTGATCATGGATTGGACTTGCAACGCTAAAATACGGGATTTGATTTACAGCAGGTCGCCCAATGTGATGTTTTACTAAAATTGTTTAAAGCAATGCAGTTATTGTGCTAATTTTGTATTCACCAAAAAAATGTGTATTTTAGCCGCTGATTAAAAGTAAAATAATAAGCAAAGTACATATATTAATGAAGACAACCATGTGTAATAATTGTATACAAATACTTAATATTATATTGTAATGGGTAGATCGTGATCAAATATTTAGTATGCCGATCTGTGGTTTGTAAATATTTATTCTTGTATGCCACTGAACGTTCTGCATCATTTTCAACTGTGGACATCTTAGAAAGTGAAATACAACCTAATTATTCATCTCAAAAAAAGGCCAGATGGTTAAGGCACTTGGCTCGTAATACGAGGGTCGCGGTTTCGCATCCCCATCGCGCCAAACATGCTCGCCCTTTCAGCCGTGAGTGTGTTATAATGTGACAGTCAATCCCACTATTCGTTGGTAAAAGGGCACCCCAAGAGTTGAAAGTGATGACAAGCTGCCTTCCCTCTAGTCATACACTGCTTATTTAGGGAAAGCTATTGCAGATAGCCGTCGTGTAGCTTTGCGCGAAATTCAGGAATCAAAAACATTTCAAAAATTGGTCGTTTAACATAAGGTGCGTTTTGGTGAGAGGTAATACCACAAATTATTACACCAACAAACTAAAACCTGTAGTTAATGAATCATACATAGAGTTCCATTATACTCAACGATATGATTATAAAATTAATATATGTTCAGTGGCGGAGCCAGGATATTTTCGTTGGGGGGGGGGCTGAGGTAAACTGTGAATATGAAGTATATATGGTAGATTATAATAATGTAAATACCAAGGCACATTTCAGAAAGGTGTGCTATTTTGAACTGCGTTTTCAATGCAGTTTTCATTGGAAACTCATACTCTGATTAATAATTCATTGTTACAAATTAGAAATAATCTGTTTATGAAAATATGCGTATATGTAAAAGAGGAAGCTCACTTAAATTCCACCCAAGGTAATACATAATAATAAAGAAAATCAAGATTAGCTTAGATTGAACACTTGATATACCATTAAGAGTAAAGCTACAAATCAAACAAAATGTAACATAAAGACAGTTTATATAGCAGCAACAAATTATCCCATGTGAAGTTAATACACTCTGAGGAAAAGTAAACTCACTATTAGGCTAACTATCTTTCATCGTGTTGTGTTTGTAGTCAATATTACTTCAAAACAATGCGCCTGTTTTGGTGATTGGCAGCAAATGTGTCTGTAACAATATCAGTGTCGAGTTGTTTTGCCCTCCTGGAGTTAACTGATATGACAGCAAGGTTGCTGGTGTCGTTGTTACCACTGCTGGTGCGCAAGTATGTCTTGAGAAGCTTCAGACACGAAAAACTTCTCTCACAGGCAGCTGAAGTGACAGGCAGGGTCACAGCGATACATACAAGTTTGTGGAGATCCATGAAGGCATCCTTGTATGGCTCCAGCATGGTTGCAAGCATCAGTGGTGCAGATACATCCTGCCCTTTGTCTTTCTTCCTGGCAATCAGCCGGTTCAATTGGTGGACCTCCACTGCGAGGTCATCCTCTGCCACACCATAGTTTGCTGCCATTCCTAAGAGTGCTTGCTTGTCCAGAAATGTGGAGTGTTTGGGGTTCAATGCAGTTTCACCCATCAGAACACTGCAGGCATCAGAGGAGAATCTTCTATTCAGCTCGTTGAGCATCCTGTCTATGATGGCATAGAAGGCGTGTCTCCTGGAACCTGGTGTTGGTTCATCTCTTTGGCCAGTACTAGATGTGATTATGAATTCGTCCAGGTGTCTGGGGGCAGATCGCTGTCCACCTTGATGCACCACCTCAGTGCGTATTCCCACTTTCTTACACATATCCTCAGCAGACTCTTTCAAGTCTTTCCATGCTGCTTCAGTTCTCATTTCTGAGAGACCAGAGATGACAGATTGTACTAGGTATGACCTGGGTGTGAGTGGTTCCATTTTGTTACTGGGGTCGTGCACTAATCGTTTCCACATTCTCACCCTCACGATCACCACTGTCCTCCTCACTTGCACCACATGTGTTTGTAGGACCATCTACTAGCTGCCTCTTCTTGGGTAGTAGGTAGTGTTGCATAATTAACCCTATGTGTAGTATGACCGGTTTATGTTTTGGTGGGTGATGTCTGACTCTTGTCTTGTGTGTTGGTGTCCTTGTTTGTAAACGAGTCGCTGATTTTGATTTCCTTTTATTAATCCAAACTGAGTGTGTGTTCCAGTGTGAGGCCAAGTTCTAGAAAGAGCGAGAGACGCGTAAACAAACATAACTCCCTTTTATACAGAGCGCGCGAACGTCAAAGTGACCCCCGAGCAGGCTGACTGCTGGTACCACTTCTTACTTCCAAATTGTGTTAGTTTATATGAAAGAAATGGGAATTTCTCTCCTTATATTGGCATTAGGGCTTGCAAATGATATTCATTTTAAACATCGAAATCTAAGGAAAAAGATATAACATACATACTATTGGGTCATTTCATGAGTAAGGAACAAATAACAACTAAACATAGTTCAACATTACGAACAACTGATCTGCGGCATTGAAATCACCAAATTATATTAATAGCACATGAAAATCCAGAACATATCCGTGAAATACTGTTAGAGAAAGTGTTTATTTTTAACCATATAGCACAAGTACTTATTTATAGGGTAGTGATAATGTAAAGTTACAGGGCTAATTAGGGAACACAAACACAGCTTTAATAGGGCATGTTGTAAAACTGTGGGCAGCTAATGGGAGTGAGCAGGGGGTGTGTGGCGTGCAGCTGCTATCTTGATCTCGATCGGGCTGAGCAGAGCGTACACAATGGTCAGCGGCTCGGTGATCATATGCTTAAGGCGTTCGAGGCGGAAATCGTGCGCTCGAACAAATCAAACCCGCGGCTTGGATATTGAATGGTCATAGTAGCACCAAAACAAAATGTCTAAATTTCAGTTGACCTTCACAGAAAGGCTGGTTTCTTCATAAGTTCACATTATTCATACAGGCCAAACTGTGATTGTGATATTGTTCTTATTATCATAAGTGTGACAAGCACCTGTTACAATAATGCAACTACTTTATTTTGTTTTTTGAATTTCGCACAAAGCTACTCGAGGGCTATCTGTGCTAGCCGTCCCTAATTTAGCAGTGTAAGGCTAGAGGGAAGGCAGCTAGTCATCACCACTCACCGCCAACTCTTGGGCTATTCTTTTACCAACGAATAGTGGGATTGACCATCACATTATAACGCCCCCACGGCTGAAAGGGCGAGTATGTTTGGCGCGACGGGGATGCGTACCCGCGACCCTCAGATTACGAGTCGCACGCCTTAACACGCTTGGCCATGATGAGCCAATGTAACTGCTACATTACATTAATTTAGGCACTTCTAAATAGCCCAATTACAACTTCAAAATTTATTCTAGAATTGTTTAGAAATATTATTTGGTCCGTTAACATGTAAGGTTATTATCTAATCATAAGTATAACATTAATGGGATTATAAGTCACAATTTTAAGTGTATGCCACAATCATCCGTACAATTTTGGATGGCTGGATACGCAATGCAAAATTATCTCACAGGGGACACAACACTGGCTAAATGCTTCATAGTTTTGACCTATACACAATACACTTATACATTCATGCTATGTTTTACTTTTCAATAATAGATACATGAAATTAATGGGTAAATACCTGTGAAACCTTTGATTTATCAAGTAAAATCCCTGATGATCTGTTGTAACTTGAAATCAACGTGGTTGTCTAATCTTCGTCAAAGCTCAAGATAGAATGGTATTACACAGGGAGTGTCAATATAGCACATGAGTTTCAGTGCATTCAGTACGTTGCTATGGGACGCATGACACATACTTCCGTCTTAATGAAGACGTTGAGTTCTACAGATCTATGTCTCTTTGATGTTAATTGTTAAGCAACAACGACGATTGCATTTTCCATATTTTATTAATATATGTAGGTAACAATATTGGGGGCTCAAGCCCCCTGGAGCTGTCACTGTATATGATTGCCCAAAAAACCAAAAAAAGATAAGTATCAGGCTATCCCATACATAATGTCGTTGGTAATACTGAGATTTGAAAGGAGAAAAAAGAAATGAAATAAAACTTTAATCAATTATGTATTTTTATTGCTTTCAATAAGGCTTGCTAACGTCTCAAATTATTTTCAATACAACGCTTATAAAAATCAGCTGGTTTTGTGCCAAAAAAGGTACAAAGACTATTTCTTAATTCATCTATAAAAGTAAACGGTTTTCCATTCAGATGATGTTTGCAAGCTTATGACAAGATAGTAATCTGAAGAGCAAGATCAGGAGAATGATGGGAATGGAGAAGTAGTTTCTCTCAGCCAATCTCTTCAATGTTCCTGGTAGTAATCCTAGTGGTGTGATGAGAGTCATTGTCATGGTGGAAAACATTCTTCTTTCCGATTCAACACAGCAAATTTCTTTTTTTCTCTCTCTTGAGTGCAGTGTTCAGTCAGCCCAGTTTCTGACAGCATCTCTAAACAGTGATTGTCTGGTTTGGTTGCAACAACTTGAAGTGTGTTACACCACCTTTTTCCCATCAAACACTAAGCAAAACTTTTTAGGGTGCTGGTTCGCTTTTGGCTGTAATGTAGCTGGTTCTTTTACACTAGCTCACTGTCGGCGGCGCTTAACATTTTGATAGAGTACCCATTTCTTATCTCGAATCACAGGGCAGTTCAAAAACGAAGCTTGAAGTTCACGAGCGTGAAGAGGTGTGGAGATGTCTACTCGTTCTCTTGGTTGATCAGCTGTCAGCTCATGTGGTACCCATTTTTCCAACTTGGTAACTCTACCAAATTGTTGGAAATGTCGATGAACAGTGGAAGGAGATGAATTGAGTTTCTGGGCTAATTATTCGACAGTTACAGCATAATCCTCCTAGAGTGCTGATAAAAGCAGATCATTATCAAACTCAACAGGGCACCCAGTGCAAAATGCATCCGTCAAACTGCAGTCACCACTTCTAAATTTATTGAACCACCTTTGACACTTCCTCATATTCAGAATGTCATTGCCATACACCTCTTGAACACTTCGAGTAGCTTCGGTAGCACTTTTCCCTTTTCTGAACTCGTAAAACATTATATGCCTTATGTGCTCCTCTAACATCTCAATGATAATTCTTTTAGCCGTGGGGGCATTATAATATTACGGTCAGTCCCACTGTTTGTTTGGAAAAGAGTAGCCCAAGAGTGCCGGTGGGTGGTGATGATTAGCTGCTTTCCCTCTAGATAGCCCTCGTGAAGCTTTGCGCGAAATTCAAAACAAACCAAACCAATCCATAATCATTAGAGCTTCTAAAATAAGTAAAAAAAAAAAAAAAAACGAACTTTCTTACACTTAATGCCATCAAGTTATCCCATATAACTTGTATGACCTCATTTACTCAAGAAATATGCATTTAAACTTATCCTATCCCCAAAAGCGACATTACTTATCGGATGACCTGATATTATTTAAAGACTGTGCAGAAATAATGAAAATTTCATCTTGTGTTTGTGTTTAAACGAATTTGCCCAATTTATTAACTGAAACGAAGATTTTTGTTCTTTACGCTGTGCAATTTTTTGTTTTGTTTTTACTTCGAAATGAAAGTAAAATCAAATCATAAGATTAAAATGGTAAGCCAATTTTTGAAATTTTCTACTTAAAAAATATATTGCATGATAGGTCATTAAAGCTTAACAAATATATGAAAGAAAATAAAGGTTATGGTCAAATAATTTATAGAGTTTTTGTTGTTTTTCACTAAGCAAAATGTGTGTTTTCTTATAACAAAGCCACATCGGGCAATCTGTTGAGTCCATCGCGGGAAATAAAACCGCTGATTTTAGGGTTGTAAATCTATAGACTTACCGCTGTACTAGCGGGAGACTGCTAAGCAAAAGTTATAACATCTTAAAAGAAAAAAAAAGCGAGAAAGAGGGGGAAGATACCTTAACTATAGTGTTTGCAACTATGACAACTATTAAATTCTTCATAATACTTCTCTTTGTAACTCATCTCTGAATTTTAGTAGATTATGCTTAAGGCTCAAAAAGCAACATATTGGAAACCAAAAGGCGTAAATCGTGATGACGAGAAACCTCTTTGTCAACTTGAAGATGATCTAGGAAAGTCGAAACTTTGTTCTCTGCTTTATTAGTAAAAGTGTTAATACTCATATCAACCGTCCTGAGATATACAAAAGGTGTAAAATTGCATAAGAAAGTTATATGCATATTTCTGATTGTTCTTCACAGTTTAAATATGTTTTCAAAACATTCCATCATAAGAAATAAATTGTCAGCCAGATTACATTTATTAATTATCAACTACATTTATTCATATATGTACGTAGAGAGAGCGAGAGAAATTTAGCGATATCTTTATTAAAAATCATTGCAAATGAAAAACATACTATCTAACTCTATGTGATAATATTCTGCAAAAAGTGATTTGGGGCTTTCAAATTTAGTATTTCACTTTCTAGTATTTTCCTGTAAATATTTCAATGTATTCCATTAGAGGGCATTTCATGGAAATAAGTTGTATTATTACAGGTGTGCCCAAAATCTTACTGTTGGATGCGTTAGATTTTCAAAACATGGAATGTTCTGCTTTGCCCAACGGATGGAAACGAGAAGAAGTAATCAGGAAAACAGGAATTTCAGCAGGAAAAATTGATGTATACTATTACAGGTGAGTGTTAAAAGTTATCAAGCTTGAGTTAAAGTTTAAAATAAATTATTTAATCAAAAAGTTAGGAACAATGTTGTGTGATGTAAGTTTAAACGACGAATTATACTTACAAGTTGCAGCGTACAAAATGATTAGTTTATATTGTCACGTGATACCCCGGCGTATTTATTCATGCCGATATACTAAAATGTAGACGAAGCAATGTAAATTGAAGTAGAAATCTAAATATCCAAGACTTTGCTTGAGTTTATTAAATTATATTTATGATGAATTGTTAATGAGTGAAACTACTTGCTTAATATTAATAACTGTACTTGAGGTGTTTGAATGGAAATTAGATACAAATTACAATGTAAAATCTGTGTCTCGGAAAATAACTTATAACCCAGATTATCAAATTCAAACAAAGTGTGAGAAAGCAATAAATGCCAATGAATAAATTATACAGTGAATTAACCATTTTATATTAAAGTTTCAAGGTTAAGAGATGGAAAAAGCTGTTCATTGTTATGTGTATCTATCGTGTGGACCTGTGCTACACACTCTTGGAAGTTGCATAGGTTATTAATTTCAGTGATTTTGTATACACTGTGTGTGAGCTACATTATGGTCTAGTTCATAATATTAGATCAGCACTAGGCAGTAGGAACGCTGACTAGTTAGCATAAGTTTGATTTTACTTTATGAGAAAAAGTAGTTGTATATATTTTTTAGGTTTTACACCACATGTTTATTTCATACACCACTTATAGATATACTAAGAACATCTATATGCCTTTCAGTTGGTAACATATTATAGTATTTTTTAGTATACATAGAAAAATATTGTATCACTCTAATAAATTCTCAGTCAGGTTCATCTTCTCTTCCCTTTTGGACCAGTGGAGCTTTTGTTGACTAATTTTAGGAATATAAAACTATACAGTTGTTTAAAACTGGTAGTATCATTATTTTAAACTGCTAGAGAGAATGAATTTGGTGGATTAGAATAAAATTTGGCAGTATGCAACAAACTAAGTTACCCCACCTACAAACACTTGGTGATGTTAGTTAAGTTTGATCCTTCCATAATTCACATTGATTGCTGTTACTAGAATCTTTCTTAAAATTTAATTTTATAACAGAGAAACAGCACTTGTGAAAAAACAAATTTTAATTTTATATGAAAGTATGGTAAAATATTAAGTAAAGGATAAAAATGTTGTATGGGACAAATGCTTTTCATGTGATAGAGTGATTAGTCAACTAAGATAGAATAGTTTTGTTTGGTAAAGAATTGTTTCATTTTAACATATATCTTCACTTGAATTCAAAACTAAATTTATATCAATTTTAGGACTCCTTGAGTTTTACTCTTGTTTATTATGGTTTGTTGGTCCGATACCTTACAGCTTCCACCTAAACAGTTTATGTAAACATTGATACTTCAGAAACATATACAAAACTATAAGTACAACTTGCTTCTTTGGACAATTTACAGATTAACTTGTTTTGTGGGGTTGTGGGCGAGTTCATTGTTAGGTACATAAATTTCCTTTGAGCTACAGTTGTGAAGTGAATTATGTCTGAAAGTTGCAGTTGACCTTAAGGTCTTGGGTGTTGGTGGCTGTGAAGAGGATTTTGATTTCCAAAAGGATTTAGATCATTTAGTGAGTTGGGTGAATAAATGTTAGATGTGTTTTAATTATATTATATGGAAGATATTGGATGTGGGTTATCTTAATTTAAATTATAATATAGATGGGAATAACCTTAACAGTGCTATGAAGGAAAGGGTTCTTGGTGTGATAGTTGATATGTTTCTAATACCTCTAAGCAGTGTGCTATTGTTAGTGGTAGAGCAAATAGGTTATACCTACATAAATATTGAATACAAGCTTAAAGAAGTTATCATTTCATTATATAGATTACTGTTAGGCCATACTTGGAATACTGTGTTCAGTTTTGGACTTGTTACCTTAGGAAAGAAATCAAATTGATGGAAAGAATTCAGAAGGGTTGCTAGAATGATTCCTGGGGTTTTTATGTGATGAGAGGCTGAAATCTATGGAATTGTTTTCTTTTGAACTGTTTGTTGTTGATATAGAACTGACCACTGATAACAGTACGCATTAAGCACATGCTGTGTAAGGCTATTAGCTAATAAAACATGAGGATATGATACCAAAACATGATATAATTTGTACTGGAAGAAATTCACAAAATACATTGTTATGCTAAAGTTACAGTTAATATGTATAGAAAGCTAATATATAAGAACAATTTGTATATATTAAGGTACAGCTATGTAACCTCAGGTGTGATTCATATTATCTTACATAATACACACACACACTGATACCTTGATATACAAAGTAGATGGATTCCTGGAACTTTGTATATTGCAAAACTTATAACATTATCACAAAGAGAATGTGTTCCCAACCTTCATAACTTACTATTTAATGCTATAGACACTTCATAACTTACCATTTATATTTTATACTCTCCAAAATTGAAACTAAAAACTGCCATAAATAAAAGAAACACATTGTACTGTCATTGTAGTTCTGTTCATGACTTTGGTTGAAGAAGGTTTGTGGGATTATGTTTGGGAGGGATGACAAGATCCATTGATGATCAAAGTTCAGGTTGATGGGTGAAGAGGAAAATTGTTTTAGAAGAAGAAATGAAGTGTAGACTGTTTTACCTTCTTCTACTTCAGTTACCAGTTGTAAGAATCCAACCAAACAGATATAACTTGACAACCAAGAAAATATCTTAAAAAACAATATGTGACTATGTTGATGTCCAATGCTTAAGAGTCCATTTGTTATTGTAATTTTACTCTTTATTTATATTTTATTGTAGATAAATTTATAACATATTTATTCATTTCAATTTATTATTTTAGTTTCAGGTTTCTGTCTAAAATAATGGTTAAAAAAAATCCAAAGTTTGTTGTACCAAAACTTTGTTTATGAAATATATGCATGTCAAGGTATTACTGAACATCTGTTTTATAATAATTTCTTAATGACCCAAAGAATAGATTTACAGCTAGAAGAATTTAAAATATTTTTTGAAAGAGAAGTAACCACATAATGAGACTGTTAAACAACTTCAAACTAAATAACACAAAGATCTTTAGTGTTCTTTGTAGAAGCATAAAAATTTGCAGTGAAGTACTTATGGGTCTTGAAACCCAATCTGGAGCAACGTTCTCATCTGCTAAATGAAGGCTGTAGTTACAAAAGACAACCCACTGTGGTTAAGCTGGCAACATCTGATACTCTTAAGAAAACTAACAGGGATTTGAAGTTGATAAATCTTATGGGTTTGCACCTTAAAATCACTTTTAGTTTTTATGACAATGAAGACCACCAGAAATAAAATTAGAATAGTTCCTTAAATGTGCTCGTGGAAACTAACATTCACAATTTAAATATCCATCAAAATGTGTGGTATAAGTCTGAGCTTACAGACCACCCAATACAAATTAATATTCTAAAGTACATTTATATTACATTGCAAAATAGTATACCTTAATAGGTATATTTTAAAAACATATTTTATATTTACATTGTTTTGCGGTACTAGTTGAAATATTCATGTGGACTGGCATTTGGTAACCATTGGTCTGAGGTTCACCTCACCATCCTTTGAAGAACTTGAGACAATAGAAGTTGTGGTATCTATAAATAATACATTATCATGGCCCTCAGAAGAGCATAATCCATAATGGAGGAAGTAGTTTCAAAGACATCATGGGACTTTCTAACATCATTCTTATAAAATGTAGTTAACTCATAAAGGACAATGAGTAAAGTGCTTTCAAAGAAATAAACTACACTTTTTATGAAGTAGTAAAAATATAAGTGATAGTTCTTGACAACGTTTAATTTGTTTTTTGAAATGATAACTTTGGGCAAGTGAGATTAGTTCATGTTCTTGTAACTTTTATAATATAGTTAGATATATTGTTCTGAATGGTGGAAGGCTCCTTTCCCATTATTGATATTTATATATTGCCAGTATGTTTTAAGTTATATTAAGTGAAGACTTTATTTAATGGGATCATTTTGACTATTTTAAACTAGATTGGAGGTTAATTTCAACATTTTGGTTTTATTAAAAATTTTCTCAAGTACTTATTTTAGTAAAATGTTAAGGTGAAAACATGGATTTTAGTATTTTGGTCTCAGAAACTGATTTATAGGTTTACATTATTATAAAGGGTTGTGCCATGTTTAACATTTGTTATCATATATTTTCAATTATTTTATGACTTATAATAAAACAAACAAATTAGGAAGTGCACAGTTGTTGTAAATAATTACCATAAGTTTGTGCTTTGTATTGCAGTCCAACAGGCAAAAAGTTTCACAGTAAACCCCAACTTGCCCGATATTTAGGAGATGTTGTGGACCTCAGTACATTTGACTACCGTACTGGTAAAATCAATTCAATGCTTCTTAGAAAAAGTAAAAGACAGCGTGGAATGCAGTTTGATTACAGCAGAGGAATCCGTAATGATGCTTCACTTGTACCCCCTATTCGACAGACTGCATCAATTTTCAAACAGCCAGTAACTGTTTTGAAGTCGCAAGAGAGCAAGGTTCGCAACGACTTCAAGCATGGTCCTCAGGAGAAGCCCAGACAAGTATGTGGTCTGGAAGCAGTATTTCCAACTCTAGGGTGTTTATTAGAATATTTATCATTCAATAAGTTATAAAAATAAAAAACTCCTAACATTTGATTATCTTAATCAATGGTTCTAAAACATTTTATTTATATAGATTTATTTATAAAATTGTAAAAGAACATGACAATTTTTTTTTTTTTCCAGTCATCTTAACAGTTCAGATGTTTGTAAGTTTTATAATGTGCAGAATGAACTGCAATTATTGTTAACCTAAAATATGGTTGTTTAATGTTAACAATGAAAAACTGCTTAAACTTTTGTAGTCAACTGGTTTTTTACTTAAACAAAGATATAATTTGCACAATAAAAAAACATGTCTGAAGTTCACTTGTGTAATAAATATACTTTTGTTTATTAAATAGATAATTACAAGCTTGGAAATGCATACTTACTAGGGTTGCTGGTTCTGTATACAAGTTGGAAGTATGTAGACACTTTAGTAAATTTTACAGACAAAAAAATATGAAAAGTTAAAGTATTATAGCACATTTCATGTCTTTCTGATATAGCTTTTTTGGGAAAAACGACTTGAAGGTTTACAAGCATGTGATAGAAACGAGGAGACCTTTGGACAGTTTGAATTACCTAAGAGTATAAAAGGTAATATAAAATTTGTTCTTGGTATATTGAAAACTCCTGGATACTTCAATCAAGACTGCAGATTTACTGCTTTAGTTGAAATAATTATCAAATTGAAAGAAACTGAACAGAGGTAGAATGGATCTCTTAATGTATAGTAAATTACTAAGTTAGTGTAACTTAAGATTAAATCAGCAGTATCAACACTATAAACTAAACAATGTGACACAGAGCTACATACAAAACATAATTAAACAACTTTATTATCTCAGTAAGCTTGGTATCAAATTGTAGTTCATAATTCATATTTTTGTACTGTTTTTAACAAAGTTTTAATTTCTTAATTTTAACAGGCACCCAGGATTAATAAATAACATCATTTCAAAATGAGCTAAAACTATTTTTAACATTTTCAAGTTGAACTAAAATTCCATGCAAAGTTTTATGAAAAGAATTGCAAACTTAATGATGCTTTCTTGACTTCCATAGTAAACTTAGATGTAAGTGTGTTGTTGATCTAGCATAGTTTGTTGTGTTCTTGGCTGTTTGTTCCCACTTTTGTTCACAATAGATACAAAGATCTTCACCTTGGCATTAGTGGGATAATTCTCATCAGTTTGATTAGTGGTACTCTACTGCTTTTGGCCCCTCTATGGATTCCTGTATATGGTGAGGGGACGTCCCAGAAGATGTTCTGTACTGTCAGTTTACCTTCTCTGGGATATGAACATCCACCTGTGTGTTTGCCGTGTGTGGTGACCTGTGAAGGGGAGGAGAGGATCTTGGTGGTTGAGGGTCCAACTCTAACAAACCAGACACTAGCTAGTCCATTTGGGCCAGGATCAACTGAGTGCCAGCATAGGATATCCTCAACGGATTAAGTAGACATTATCTTTGACACTGGTGTTCGGGTATAGTGCTCATGAAACCCTGGTGTCACTGCAGTGACATTATATGGTACTGTAGGGCTTCATGGTGGGTGGGGTCAGTGGGCACTGAAGTATTCTGTTTTTCATTATGGATACCCCTCAAGTAAAAAAAACAAGCATGACAGCATAGAGAAAAATCTGACTACTGGCAAACGACCACACATTGATGACTCTGTGTGGTCAAACTCACAACTTTATCTGTCCCATGATTTTTAATTATACGTTCTTTAACTGAAAACCCCTTAGAGCACATCTCCATTTTTTTATTCAGAAGGATTTAGAAGGGCTTGTTGGCTCTCCTAAATTGGTAAAAAAATTATGTCTGGGGACATTTTAGTGGAAACATCTTCATCATAACATTCCAAACTCATATTGAAATCAAAGGCAAATGGGGATATACCCACTGAGGTTCCTCCTCATTCTACTTTGAATTCTTCCAGAGGAGTTATAGTTGAGAGGGATGTAAAGACCATTCCAGAGTCAAAGGTCCTCGCTGGTTTCACCAGCCAAGGTGTTACAGTCGTGCGCCAAATTTTTACTCATAGAGATGGGATTATGGAGCCGACAAATGTTCTTATATTAACATTTACAACATCATGTCCTCCTACCACAATCAAGGCAGGATATCTGAATTGTGAGGTACAGCCTTATATTCCTAACCCTGTTAGATGTTTTCATTGTTAATTATTTGGTCACTCAAAAACATCTTACAGTGGTTCCTTGACATGTGCTTGTTGTGCTGTTAAAGACCATGATGCTTTTGAATGCCAACTAGAATAACATTGTGTTAACTGTAATGGTCTACATCCTTCTTATTTTACTTCTTGCCTTAAATGGGTGGATGAGGAAGAAGTACAAAGTCTCAAGACAGTTCACAATATTACTTATCCAGAGGCTCAGAAATTACTATTCCCAATTCCAACTCGGACTTATGCTGCTGTAATCCATTCCACTACTACAGTAGGAGTCCAGGCAGACCTTTTCGTGTCTCCTACAGAATCCTTAACAGTGCATCTTACTCTAGTACCCTCCAAAATCAACAAAGTTAACAAATGAGTATCTGCTTCCATCTCTGTCCCTACCACATCTTCCAGTCACTGCTCAACCTCACCTTGTTCAAGCCCAGGTGTTTCTAAGGGGTCTTCCTCTATTGACACCTCAAAAATTAAACGAACCATTCATTTACATCCTCAATCACTGGAAAGTATGTCTACAAACTCCAACCTGCCTATTCGATCCAGAGCAGGATCACTAGATAGTAACGGACCCACATCCAGTAAAGAAAAAAAGCGAGGTCACAAGCAGAAGGTCTCCATGCCATATTCTCCTCCAAAATAAATAAAAAATGGCCACACTAATCCAATGGAACTGTCGAGGTTTTCAATCAAATGTGAATGACATCAAGGATTTGATTGACTTTTATCATTCCAAATGTCTTTCTTTACAGGAAACATTTTTAAAACCTACTAATACAGTCAAAATTTGACAATACTCCTGATACTGAAATGACAGGTCATGTGTAGGATAAGGACATGGGGGAGTAGCACTGCTGGTTGATCAACATGTACTCATCTGGTCCTTGTCATTGAATATGCCCTTGGAAGCTGTAGCCATCCGTATCTCCTTGGGTCGTACCATCACTATTTGCTCCATGTACCTTACCCCTGGAAAAAATTATCACCCATCAGACCTTGATACTCTTATTGAGCAACTGCCAACCCCCTTTTCAATTTTGGGGGATCTTAATGGGCATAATCCCCTCTGGGGTGTTTCTAGTATTGATGTGAGGGGTCATGCTATAGAGCATATACTCTTGAATCACAACCTGTATCTCTTCAATACTGGTTCTTACATTTATTTTCATGCACCCAGTCAGTCATTTACTGCTATAGATCTTTCTCTCTGCTTGCCTTCGCTTTTCACTTGCTTTTCTTGGGAGGTTAACATCAATCCATGGGGTAGTGATCATTTTCCTATGATATTAAGAGAGAGATTGACCATGGTCAGTGCCACCTGACCCATGTGCTTCAGTGGAAGTTGGACCAGGCCAACTGGCCCTCTTTCACTGCTCTCTTGGAACTTGATTCTTCCATCGATAGATGATTGTGTAGCAGCAGTAACTAACTGTATTGTCCAAGCAGCTTCTCAGTGCATCCCCAAAACCTTGACATCTTTCCCACAGCATCCCTGACCTTGGTGGAATTCTGCTTGTTCTATAACATGGAAAGCTCAGAAACGTACTTGGGATAAATTTCGTTGATATCCCACAACTTCAAACCACATTGTATTTCAGCAAGCCCGTGCACAGGTTCGGCATGTTTGGCATCAAAGCCAGAAGGAATCTTGAATTAAATACACCTCCAGCATTTCTTCAACCATCAGTTCATAAGTCATATTGGTTCAGATTCGGAGGGTGAGTGGAAGATATACTTCGGCCCGCCCCCCTCTCTCTCTTAATATTCAATGGCCATGAAGTTGCTGATCCTCAGGGCATTGTCAACAGGGTATTAATCCAGATCCAGAACTTCGTATTGATGATGATGTATTTCCTGTTTTCCCTGAGGCAAAGTTTGTTCTGGAGTCTTCAATCTCTCTTTCACTTCTTTGTCATCAGTAAACATAGCAGTGAAAATAAAACTTTTCTCTGACAAAGCTTGCTTCACATCATCGGCAGATGAGAGTAGATTTTTATCATCAGATTTCTTACAAATATCAACTCCAATCATGTTCATAAGACCATTTGGATCTCATAAGAGTAACATAGCACACAGAATCCTTAATACAGTCACTCAGAATGCAAGAAATCAATTGTTCTCGTCAAGAATACCAAAACGTGATGCCTTCCATCAAACTTCTTCATTTGGAAAGTTTGATATTTCTGTGGATTTGATACCAGGTATCATTCCTTCTGTTGGAGTACTACAACAATGTTGTAAATGCTTTGCTTTCACACTTGAGTTCTTGGATGACCTGCATCGTTTCTTTGGTGTCATGAAATCCAAGGGATCTTCAGAAGTATTGCTAGACATTTCTTCTTCATCTAATACAGTAGTATAATAAATCCTTCCTTTCTCTTTCTTCATGTCTTTAATTTTCTTTGTGGCTGTTTGTTACCAGCTTTTCATTCCATTTTAACCTCTGGGTCTAAACCATTGCATCCACACTGACATTAAAGGTATTTCACACACGTACTGCACATACACACTTTACACATGCAAGTCATTTTCCTTCTTTTCATGTATTAACGTCACTTTATCAGTAAAAAATCAGTACACTGACTAACTGGATGTCGATATCTGTATTAACGTCACTTTATCAGTACACTGACTAACTGGATGTCAATATCTGTTTTTTTCCCAGTTGTGGATCCAATTATTACAAAGGATGCAGCAATTGCCTGCATTTTTGTTCAATCAGTTTTGGGGAAAAGTGTCAGCTAGTAAACAATCTGGAATGACTTGAAAAACTAGGTTCCGTGAAATCCTGTGTGCCTGTTCTGTAAATGCACAATTAAAAAGAATTATTTTTAAAATTTCTGAATTTTATTTTTTTGTCTTGATATGTTTGTGCTCCAAATTTAACACTTCAAATTTTGTTACTTGGAAATTAGGCTTACACAGTTTTCAACTAATTAGAACACAAATTACAAGCAATAATATAAAACTTTATAATTTTTTACTTTATAGTTTGCTGATTTATTAATAAATTTGTTAAAACTATCAATGAAGCCCCTCCCATATGTCTGTGTTTTTCAAGATATCTAAAACAATTTTATGTGTCTGATGGACATGTTTATAACCAAGAGAAGACACAGATCCTGTACATAAATCACTACACATGGCATCTGTTTAGTTTCCAGATTAGCAGAGAGGTCCAGGCCCTCAAAAGAAGAGGTTCATGGATCTCTTGTGCAGGTGCTTGTTTTCTGACGTGTACAATAGTTTGTCTGTAGAAAACGAGACTAGCTCAGGTTTCACATAGAATGGAAGTATTTGTTAAGCTAAAATGAAAACAAAACATAAAAAACACAGTATTTTACCACAGAATGAACAAGTGATGGTGTACCTCGCTGACTTCTTTACTTATACATTTAATTGGTAGTTTATTAATGTGACTTGAAATAATTTTGTACAACTAGAGACCTTGAAATATTTTTATTACTAACAGTAATAACCAACATGTTGATGTCCTTTTTCATAGTTAACATGACCATTGTTTTACTCACTTAATCATGCTTTGTACTATTTAACCAATCAAAACCCAATGTTTTACAGTTAGGGAAACAGATACAGTGTGTGTAATATGTGTTATTAATGTAAACATTATTTCACCTTTGCTACACTGAGTAGAAATATTGTGAATTTTACTTTTTTAAAACTTTAATAGTGAACAATTTTGTATGAAGGTTTAGTATTCTTATATTGTTTCTTTCAGACTTAAAAGGTCCATAATCTTTCAGGAAAAAAATTTCTTATTGGAAAGTGTGTGATATTTTCACTGAATCTAATCAAATGATTATATAACAAAAACCAATACTTATCAAGATATACAAATCAAATTAATGATATTAGTACTTGTTATATAATATACATACATATGTATGTTGAGACATGTCACTGTATAATTTTATGTACACCAGTGTGTTAATAGTAGTACTATGCATTTCGAGATATACACCAAACCGAGACTGTATGATGTCAGTATTGATAAGTTTTATCTGGAGTTATCTAACTAGTGTAATTTGTTTAACTACCTTGAGGTGTTGGACCTGATTTAAATGAAGAAACTGTCCTGAGAAGCATTGCCACTGCTCTGCATGTGTCCAGTCAACCAGTTACTGGACAAACAGGGTTTTCAAAGTCCTTGTTGGAGAAGAAACCTGGCATCTATTTAAATCCAGATCAACCTTTAGTCCAGGTATGTGTTTTCATGTATTCATACATTTGGCTTTTCCTCATTGGAATAAATACTTAAAGTAGTATTCAGTTGGTTGCTATGTTTACTGTTCACTTCAGAAATATAAAGAAATAAACTTTCTAAATGTGATGTTCTCTGACAAACAGTTGTCTTCTTAATCTATACGTTTCTCTAAATTTCTAATTTATTTAAATCACTTTATGTGATACACATTTTAAATTGGTCTGCGAGTAACACTTACACATTCTTTGTTAAAGTTATGCTTGTTACAGAAACTAATATGTTGTAGTGAGATTAATAAATTGAGTTGTGGTCAGTGTGGGAGGTTGAAGTATATCGTTGTCAGAGCAAAAGATTTGAAATATATTGTAGTGAGAATGAGGGACTAGGGTGTACTGTAGTGAAAATATATTTTCTGGGAAGAATACTAAATATTCCTTGAACAAAGGGATTAGTTATTTTTGTACAATAGAGTTAGCATAAGAAAAGCATTTTTTAACAATATTTGATAGAGTAGGTGTTACATATAAAAAATAACAGTACAGTTCATGTCCATCAGGCACTGCTCGTGTCAGAAGATGACATTCTGAAACAAGAAGAACGAGTGCAGGTGGCAAGAAAGAGACTGCAGGAGGCTCTGAATGACTTGGAGGGATAGAAGACCACACGTGAGGCTCTGAATGACTTGGAGGGATAGAGGACCACACGTGAGGCTCTGAATGACTTGGAGGGATAGAGGACCACACGTGAGGCTCTGAATGACTTGGAGGGATAGAGGACCACACGTGAGGCTCTGAATGACTTGGAGGGATAGAGGACCACACGTGAGGCTCTGAATGACTTGGAGGGATAGAGGACCACACGTGAGGCTCTGAATGACTTGGAGGGATAGAGGACCACACGTGAGGCTCTGAATGACTTGGAGGGATAGAGGACCACACGTGAGGCTCTGAATGACTTGGAGGGATAGAGGACCACACGTGAGGCTCTGAATGACTTGGAGGGATAGAGGACCACACGTGAGGCTCTGAATGACTTGGAGGGATAGAGGACCACACGTGAGGCTCTGAATGACTTGGAGGGATAGAGGACCACACGTGAGGCTCTGAATGACTTGGAGGGATAGAAGACCACACGTGAGGCTCTGAATGACTTGGAGGGATAGAGGACCACACGTGAGGCTCTGAATGACTTGGAGGGATAGAGGACCACACGTGAGGCTCTGAATGACTTGGAGGGATAGAGGACCACACGTGAGGCTCTGAATGACTTGGAGGGATAGAGGACCACACGTGAGGCTCTGAATGACTTGGAGGGATAGAGGACCACACGTGAGGCTCTGAATGACTTGGAGGGATAGAGGACCACACGTGAGGCTCTGAATGACTTGGAGGGATAGAAGACCACACGTGAGGCTCTGAATGACTTGGAGGGATAGAGGACCACACGTGAGGCTCTGAATGACTTGGAGGGATAGAGGACCACACGTGAGGCTCTGAATGACTTGGAGGGATAGAGGACCACACGTGAGGCTCTGAATGACTTGGAGGGATAGAGGACCACACGTGAGGCTCTGAATGACTTGGAGGGATAGAGGACCACACGTGAGGCTCTGAATGACTTGGAGGGATAGAGGACCACACGTGAGGCTCTGAATGACTTGGAGGGATAGAAGACCACACGTGAGGCTCTGAATGACTTGGAGGGATAGAGGACCACACGTGAGGCTCTGAATGACTTGGAGGGATAGAGGACCACACGTGAGGCTCTGAATGACTTGGAGGGATAGAGGACCACACGTGAGGCTCTGAATGACTTGGAGGGATAGAGGACCACACGTGAGGCTCTGAATGACTTGGAGGGATAGAAGACCACACGTGAGGCTCTGAATGACTTGGAGGGATAGAAGACCACACGTGAGGCTCTGAATGACTTGGAGGGATAGAGGACCACACGTGAGGCTCTGAATGACTTGGAGGGATAGAGGACCACACGTGAGGCTCTGAATGACTTGGAGGGATAGAGGACCACACGTGAGGCTCTGAATGACTTGGAGGGATAGAGGACCACACGTGAGGCTCTGAATGACTTGGAGGGATAGAGGACCACACGTGAGGCTCTGGAATGACTTGGAGGGATAGAGGACCACACGTGAGGCTCTGAATGACTTGGAGGGATAGAGGACCACACGTGAGGCTCTGAATGACTTGGAGGGATAGAGGACCACACGTGAGGCTCTGAATGACTTGGAGGGATAGAAGACCACACGTGAGGCTCTGAATGACTTGGAGGGATAGAAGACCACACGTGAGGCTCTGAATGACTTGGAGGGATAGAGACCACACGTGAGGCTCTGAATGACTTGGAGGGATAGAAGACCACACGTGAGGCTCTGAATGACTTGGAGGGATAGAAGACCACACGTGAGGCTCTGAATGACTTGGAGGGATAGAAGACCACACGTGAGGCTCTGAATGACTTGGAGGGATAGAGGACCACACGCGTGAGGCTCTGAATGACTTGGAGGGATAGAAGACCACACGTGAGGCTCTGAATGACTTGGAGGGATAGAAGACCACACGTGAGGCTCTGAATGACTTGGAGGGATAGAAGACCACACGTGAGGCTCTGAATGACTTGGAGGGATAGAAGACCACACGTGAGGCTCTGAATGACTTGGAGGGATAGAAGACCACACGTGATCATAAACTTCATTCCTAATAAAACTATTATCAAAACTTTGTGACTCATTCTGAATAAGTGAAACATCAGTAGCCACTCGTTCACTTCACACAGAAATATTTTCTAAATTAGTTGTTATCAGTACAAGAGTTCATGTTTCATATACAGGATTTAGTATGACATATAAGATTGCCTTTGCTCATACAGTTAATTACTGTTTCAGTAGTATGACACTGAATATTTGGTTGTGTTAAATGTGATAGTCATTCAGTTTTCATTTCTAGTACCCTATTATTCAGATTCTTGTATTGGTACTATTAGTGTCCAGAGTTCCATGTTCGTCTTAGTTATGTTAGTACCCAGTTTTTCAAATTTTTGTGATGGTACTGTTAGTGTCCATTTGTTGAACTTATCAGCACTGATATTTTTTAGACTTCAGTTGTTCATTATTAGTACTAATAATATCCATGTATTGAGAGTCTTGTATTTCTATCAATAGTATAAAAGTGTTTGGTTTATTGTGTTTGCACTATTGGTTTCCTAAAGTTCATAGCACTGTGAGTGTTTGAGAATGAATTAAGTGTCAAAATCTTGTATGATGTGGGAAATAGACTATGTTAGAGACATTTAATATTAATATTTATTGTATGGAATGCATATATTTCACTTCAAATGTATGCATATAAACCTTATTAAAATAAAGCATTTCTTTACTTATTTTTGAACCATTTTTCTTTTTATAGAGTTATAAATTCATCCAAAAATTTTCAGATTTCTATGCTTCTATACTTTTCAGTGTATTTTAGCATCAACTAGTGATTAACTACCTTTCCTTACTTATGTCCAGAAAGCATTTGACCAAACTTCTATAAACTTTACTTTGGTGTAGGCATTCTCATGAGGAGATGTTGTTAGTGTACCAGTAATTTACTTCAGTACTTGATACATTTGTGCCATCCGTAATTAAACTATCTGTAATAATTAATTTGAGTCCATATTCCAATAAAAAAAAAGGTTAAAGCAGGATATGAAAGTATCTAAGGTGACACTTCAGACATTCATCTTACAAAAAGGATAAGCTATAATCTTTTTTTAATTCTATTCATTGTATTAGAAAAACATGTAGGTTCAAGAAGTCTTGATAAAAACAAATAAAAACCTAATAAATTGAGAGCTTTCAAAAGGTGGAGCAAACTTTTAATACTTTAACTTTACTCCTTATGGAAATGACTTAGTGAATCTATTAAAATAAATTATTAAATGTTATTCTGCATTATGAATATATTCAGATATTGTGATCAAAGGTTATGCACCTCATAAATTGGTATATACCAATGTTGGTATATTGGTTTACTTGTGAAACATAAAGCACTTGCCAGATAGTACATATTTATTGTGTATTTTGTTTCCCACTCATTAAATTGATATATATTAAATTGCATATAACACACATGCAAAGTGGTATATTGAGTAAATGTCTAACTCTTCCATTCTATTGTCAGTTTTTTAATGGAGGTGACAATGTGTAAAATGAAGTGTCTTTATGATCTTGTAAGATTGTTTAAAGATTATTGTTTGAGGGTCAGGAGGGTAATGAAGCAGATAACAGTAAACTGGCGGTAACGTAACCATAACAATTTTTACAGATTATGGTTTAAGGGCTAGGATGGTAATGATACATGTACCGGTAAACTGGTGGTAACGTAATATTTTTAGATTACTGTTTGAGGGCCAGGAGAGTAATGAAATGCATACCAGTAAACTGGTAATAATGTAACCATAACTGTTTTTAGGGATTCTGTTTGAGGGCCAGGAGGGTAATGAAATATGTACTAGTAAACTGATTTATTCAATAAGTAAGACTGATCCAACAGGTTTCTTTGTATTATAATTTGTTGTAGTGAAAGTAAAGAAGAGTGAATAATAGTTTGTCAGTCATGCTATATCTAGTACTAACAAGTAATTTCAACCAATACCATTCTTCTTCAAGCTGGCTAGAATACCATAGTGGTTGGTATAATTTAACTATTATAATTCATTACATGTCTGCCAAGGTCCAGTGATCTCTACTTATTAACCTATTGACTGCCAAGTATTTCAGCTGCTACAATACAATTCTAATGCTTCTTCATTTTGTAACTTTTTTCGTGACGCCATTTTGGATAGAAAGTGAAACAATTTGTAAGTAGGTCAAATGCATGTATGGTGCTGACATCTAGTGTTGACGTTAGGTATTATGGAGAATTAATTAACTCGTCCATGGCACTGTGTTACCAATCAGCTTGGATGAGTTATCTCGTCTACGGCACCGAACGTGTTAATGTAGAGTTACTCACTAAATGCTGTAACAATTTAAGCTAGTCTCTCAGAATGAAACCCTGAAATTTACTTTATTACCCTGGAATTAAACCTGTAGACAAAAGTCAAAACTTAAATGCACAAATTAACTTAAATCCTTTCAATATAGTAAATAATCTAAAACAAATAACAATTAGAAATAAGAGCTTAAACTAAATTAAGACTTCATTCATATTAAAACCTTTTCATTACTACAGCTTTGGAGCTAAACCTATAAATTATATCCATTTAGACGAGTTGACTTGCTTTATCCACAGTGTATACTATCTTGATATATGCATGACAGTTTTTAAATTCTATTGTATATAACAAATCACAAGTGCTAAAAGCTGTATATTTCTGTCACAGATCCCAAAACTTTTATTTCATACCTGTCGCACAGATTACTAATACCATATTTATTATTGTCACATTAAGACACCAGCAGGGTTTTAGGCCTCAAACCTTAAATCAGACAAACTCGTACAGCGGAAAACTTAAATCCTGTGTGAACTCAGTGTTAAAATACAAAAACAGTGGTGGTAAGTGGTTCACTAGTGAGGCTGAACACTTATAATGTTAAAATTCATATTTCTATAGTCCAAGCAGGCATCCATAGACAGCATATTGTTTAGCAACAAAACAGCTGAATAATTTGGCTTTATGGGGAACTTGTTCAATATGTGCATTTTCACTTCTCTTGCTTAGTGGAAAAGCCAATTATACAGGGGCACCATATTCTTGTCTATCTATCGATAAAATGTGGTTATTTTATTAAACAAAGCTAGGTATACATATATTATGAATTTGTTTAATTTTTATTTTAACCTAAATTAATTTTTTTTTAGTTTTTCTTATCATAACCAGTTTGTTTTTATCTGTGAGGTATGCTGCTATAGCACAACGATTCCTTTGGTCAACTGGTTGATTCTGTGAGGTATGCTGCTATAGCACAACGATTCATTTGGTCAACTGGTTGATTCTGTGAGGTATGCTGCTATAGCACAACAATTCATTTGGTCAACTGGTTGATTTTGTGAGGTATGCTGCTATAGCACAACGATTTATTTGGTCAACTGGTTGATTCTGTGAGGTATGCTGCTATAGCACAACAATTTATTTGGTCAACTGGTTGATTTTGTGAGGTATGCTGCTATAGCACAATGATTCATTTGGTCAACTGATTGATTTTGTGAGGTATGCTGCTATAGCACAATGATTCATTTGGTCAACTGGTTGATTCTGTAAGGTATGTTGCTACAGCACAATGATTCATTTGGTCACCTGGTTGATTCTGTGAGGTATGCTGCAATAGCACAATGATTCATTTGGTCAACTGGTTGATTCTGTGAGGTATGATGCTACAGCACAATGATTCATTTGGTCAACTGGTTGATTCTGTGAGGTATGATGCTACAGCACAATGATTCATTTGGTAAACTGGTTGATTCTGTGAGGTATGTTGCTATAGCACAATGATTCATTTGGTCAACTGGTTGATTCTGTGAGGTATGCTGCTATAGCACAATGATTCATTTGGTCAACTGGTTGATTCTGTGAGGTATGCTGCTATAGCACAATGATTCATTTGGTCAACTGGTTGATTCTGTGAGGTATGTTGCTACAGCACAATGATTCATTTGGTCACCTGGTTGATTCTGTGAGGTATGCTGCAATAGCACAATGATTCATTTGGTCACCTGGTTGATTCTGTGAGGTATGCTGCAATAGCACAATGATTCATTTGGTCACCTGGTTGATTCTGTGAGGTATGCTGCAATAGCACAATGATTCATTTGGTCACCTGGTTGATTCTGTGAGGTATGCTGCAATAGCACAATGATTCATTTGGTCAACTGGTTGATTCTGTGAGGTATGATGCTACAGCACAATGATTCATTTGGTCAACTGGTTGATTCTGTGAGGTATGTTGCTATAGCACAATGATTCATTTGGTCAACTGGTTGATTCTGTGAGGTATGTTGCTATAGCACAATGATTCATTTGGTCAACTGGTTGATTCTGTGAGGTATGCTGCTACAGCACAATGATTCATTTGGTCAACTAGTTGATTCTGTGAGGTATGCTGCTATAGCACAATGATTCATTTGGTCAACTGGTTGATTCTGTGAGGTATGCTGCTATAGCACAGTGATTCATTTGGTCAACTGGTTGATTCTGTGAGGTATGTTGCTACAGCACAATGATTCATTTGGTCACCTGGTTGATTCTGTGAGGTATGCTGCAATAGCACAATGATTCACTTGGTCAACTGGTTGATTATGTGAGGTATGCTGCTATAGCACAATGATTCATTTGGTCAACTGGTTGATTCTGTGAGGTATGTTGCTATAGCACAATGATTTATTTGGTCAACTGGTTGATTCTGTGAGGTATGCTGCTATAGCACAATGATTCATTTGGTCAACAGGTTGATATTTCAACAAATTTTATTGCACACTGTAGGGATTTAGACATTTTTTTTCGATAAAATTTGGAAACAAAACTACCGTTGCCTTGCAAATAATAATAAAATATTACTATTATTATCTTGACCCTTGGTATGGATTCCTGTACATGGTGAGGGGACCTCCCAGAGAAAGTTCTGTTCTTTCAATTTACATCCTCTGGGATCTAAACATCCAACCACGTGTTTGCTGTGCTTGGTGACACGTGAAGGGGAGGAGAGGATCCTGGTGGTTGAAGGTTCCAACCCTAACACACACCACTTTGGCCTTAAATTCCTGTAGGTGGGCAGCTTTGGGGTGACTCCTCTTGGGTCAGTTGGCTGGTCCTCTTGAGCTACGGTCAACGAATACCAGTGTTGGATGTTCTAAACAGGTGTTGTGGACATTGCACCTGATGCTGGTGTTTGGGTATAGTGCTCATGAAACCCTGGCGTTGCTGCAGTGTCCTTGTTTAGCATTGTAGTGCATCCTCTCATTGGGCTGCATAGTGGGTAAGATTAGTGGGCACCAAAATATTTTTTTTTTTATTATGGATCCCCCAAATAAAATAGTGAATAAACAGTCCATAGGTAAACGACCATTTCTTGAAGATTCTTAGCAGCAATCTTCAGCATCTCTTAACACCTGTACCTCATTTTCTTTCAGACAAACCTTTAGAGTAGATGTCTCTCTTTTTCATTCAGAATGGACTAGAGAGACTTGCTGGCTCTCCTGAGTGAGTAAAGAAGCTTTGCTGTGGTGACATATTGGTGGAAACATCCACATCTCAATACAGTGAATTCCTCTTGCATTCAAATGCAATTGGGGATATACCTATTGAGGTTATGCCTCATGCTACTTTGAATTCTGCACGAGGAATTATTATTGATGATGAGAAACCCACTTGAAATAACCTGAAGGTGCCCCAGGAAGGCCGAAATATTGTTCTCTCCTTATCAATATAAGTGTTAATACCTATACAAAGAGTTATTGTGGAGAGGGATTTGAAGAAAATCCTTGAGTCAGCGATTCTCGCTGGTTTCTCCACCCAAGGAGTTTTTGCAGTGAGGTGTATAGCCACTCACAAGGATGGAATTATGATACCGACCAGTGTCCTCGTTCTGACATTTACATCACCACATCCACCTGCCACCATCAAGGCAGGTTATCTCAATTGCAAGGTATGGCCATACATTCCAAATCCTCTCAGATATTTACAGTGTCAGCAGCTCAATCACTCCAGGACATCATGTCATGGTTCCTTGATGTGTACTCGTTGCAGTGGCAAGGACCATGATGCCTGTATGTGTAAAGCAGACCCTCAATGCAGCAATTTCAATGGCTCTCACCCATCCTACTTTTGTTCTTGCCATAAATGGTTGGGAAAAAAAAGAGGTGCAGTTTGAAAATTATTCAAAACATTACTTTCCCTGAGACACGAAAGTTGTTGTTTACCACTTCATCTCGGACGTATGCTGTTGCACTTTGTTCCACTACCACAGTGGGAGTGCAGACGAATCTATTTGTGCTTCCAAAAGAATCGTTCTCAAACAAAATGAAAAGTCTTTTACCTCCATGGTTAAAAAAGTTGATGAATCAATATCAACACCCATCTCTGTCCCTGACATACATTCCAGCAAACCCCAAGACCCACTTCCTCTGGCTCTGGGTACAGGCACTATCTCGGATACATCATATCTCACCCCAAGATGCAAAATGATCATTCGTTCACGTCATCAGTCACTGAAATCCTCTTCCAACAGCAATGATCTGTCCAATTGACCCAGAGCAGGATCCATGGAGGTTGACAGACCTCCCTTGAATAAAGACATTAAATAAAAAAGACGTGGTCGTAACAGAAGGGCTCTCCACCCAATTCGCCTACACATAAATAAAAATAACCACTTTGATACAATGAAACTGTGAGGTTTACATTCTATTTGGATGACTTCAAAGCAGTGATTGTTTCCGACCATTCTGTATGCCTTTCCTTACAGGAAACATTTCTGAAACCTGCCAATATAGTCACCTTTTGGTGGTTTTCTTTGTACAGAAATGACATGTTGTGTGATGGACAAGTGCTTGGAGGGGTAGCACTGTTGGTTGATTAGTGTATCCCCACCCTGTCTTTGCTACTCAACACACCCTTGAAGGCCGTAGCCATCCGTGTTTTCTTGGTTTGTACCATCACTGTCTGTTCTCTACCTGTCTCACCTGCGTGTTTCTCGTGCGTGGTAAGCCGTGAAGAGGAGGAGAGAATCCTGGTGGTTGAGAGGTCCAACTCCAACACACCACTTTGGCTTTGAATTCCTGTAAACGGGCAGTCTTGGAGAGGCCCCCAGATCAATCAGCTAGTCCATTTGGGCCAGGGTCAACTGAATACCAGCGTAGGACGTCCACAACAACTGTTGTGGACATTATATTATGTCTGTCACTGGTGTTCGGGTATAGAGCTCATGAAACACTGGCATCGTTGCAGTGCCCTTAAGGCACTGTAGTGCATCTCCTTGTAGGGCTCCATGGTGGGTAGGGTCAGTGGGCACCAAAACATTTTCTATTTGTTATGAATACTCCTAAAACAAAAAAAATAACTTGAAACCATCGTGACAAACCCGACTACTGGAAAACGACCACATATTCTGTACAGCCTAATTCACCACTTGAATCTGTCCCATAATTCCTAATTTTGCATTCATTAGGTGTCAAACCTCTAGGGCAGATTACCCCATCTTTTTTTATTCAGAAGGGCTTGGTGGCTCCCTAATATCGGTAAGAAACCTACGTTCGGGAGACATTTTAGTGCAAACATCTTCATCACAGCATTCCAAACTCCTCCTGACATCAAAGGCCTTGGGGGGACATACCCATTGAAGTTACTCCTCATTCCACTTTGAATACTCCTAGAGGAGTCATAGTTCAAATTGATTTAAGGACTGTCCCCTAATCGGAGATCCTCGCAGGTCTCACCAGCTAAGATGTCACAACAGTACACCAAATCTTCACGCGAAAAGATAATTCTGGAACCATCAAATGTTCTAATACTAACATTTACAGTACCACGATCTCCCACCACAATAAAAGCAGGATATCTGAATTGTAAGGTGCGACCTTATATTCCAAATCCTGTATGGTGTTTCCATTGTCAACGATTTGGTCATTCAAAACAATTTTGCCGTGGTTCCTTGACCTGTGTCTGTTGTGGTGGTAAAGACCATAATGCCAACTTGAACCACATTGTATAAACTGTAATGATACGTATCCTTCTTATTTTACCTATTGCCCTAAATGGGTAGAAGAAAAAGAAGTACAATGTCTCAAGAAGTTAACAATCTCACTTACACAGAGGCTCGAAAATTATTACCTATTCCATCCAGAACTTGTGCTGCTGTAACCCGTTCTACTACTACAGCAGGACTCCAAACAGACCTTATCCTATCCCTTACACAATCTTCACCAGCAAATCTTAATGAAACACTTCCCAAAATCAACACAGTTCACGAATCAGTGTTTCCTTCCATCTCTATCCTAACCACACCTTCCAGTCGTTGCTGAACTTCACCTTCTTCAAGTCAAGATGTTTCAATGGAGTCTCTCTATCTTGATACCCCGAAAATTAAGCAAACCACTCGTCCACGCCCTCAATCATTAGTACGTGTACCGATAAATTCAGACCCGACCATTCGAGCTGGAGCAGGATCCATAGAGGGCAATAGACTCGCATCCAACAAAGAAAAAAAAACGCGGTCGTAATCAGAAGGATTCTTTACCGTCTTCTCCTCTGAAATAATTGCACATGGCCACATTAATCCAATGAAACTGTCGTGGTTTTCTATCAAATGTGACCGACATCAAAGATCTGTTTGACTTTTATCATCCCATATGTCTTTCTTTGCAGGAAATCTTTCTACAGCCTACAAATACAGTTACTATCCAATACTATTCATTATACCTGAACGACAGGCTATGTGTAGGATGGAGACGTGAGGGAGTTGCATTGCTGTTGATCAGCATGTGCCCACCTGGTCCATGTCATTGACCACACCCTTGGAGGCTGTAGCCATCCGTGTCTCCTTGGGTTGTACCATTACTATTTTCTCTCTATACCTTACACCTGAAGCACATTATAATCAACCAGACCTCGATACCCTCATTGAGCAACCCCCTTTTTAATCTTGGGAGATTTCAATGGGCATAATCCTCTCTTGGATGGCCCCCTATTGATATGAGAGGGCGCGCCATAGAGCTTAAGCTCCTGAACCACAACCTGGCTTTATTCAATACTGGCTCTTACACATATTTTAATGCACCCAGTTAGTCATTTACAGCTATAGATCTTTCTGTCTATTCCCCTTTGTTACTCACTCACTTTTCCTGGGAGGTTGAGATAAATCCACGAGGTAGTGATCATTTCCCATTATCTTACAAGAGATTGGCTGTGATCAGTACCACCCGACCCATGTACCTCGGTGGAAGTTGGTCCAGGACAACTGTCTTCTTTCACTACTCTCTCGGAACATGATCATGCCATCTTATGTAAATCATCCAATGATGATTGTGTAGCAGCAGTAACCAACAGTATTATACAAGCTACTACTCGATGCATTCCTAAAACCTCGATATGTTACCTACAGCATCCCTGCCCTTGGTGGAATTTTACCTGTTCTAGCGCAAACATTTCAGAAGTGTGCTTGGGATAAATTTCGAAGATACCCCACGCTCTCAAACCGCATTGCATTTCAGCAAATTTGTGCACATGCTCTACAAGTTAGACGTCAAAGCCAGAGAGATTTTGGATTAAATACACCCCCAGCATTTCTTCAATCACCAGCACAAAAGTTATATTGGATAAGATCTGGAGGGTGAGTTGAAGATATACTTCTGCTCCTCTCTATCTTAATATCTGATGGCCACGAAGTTGCAGATGTACAGAGCATTGCCAATACTCTTGGGGACTTCTTCTCTCGTATATCTAGCTCTTCGAACTTATCCCTTTCTTTTTAGCCATTAAAAGACAGGCGAAGCATCTGCCTCTTTCCTTACCAACTGACCATTCCTATGACTACAATCGCCCTTTTACACTGATGGAACTCAAATTTGCTATTCATCAGTCTGGCAATACATCAATCAGAGCTGATAACATACATTATAAAATGTTACAACACTTTTCCTGGAACTCTTACTATTCTTTTAGTTGTCTTTAATCGGGTATGGCAGGAAAATGTCTATCCAGGTGCTTGGCGACAAGCTATCATACTTCCTATTCTGAAACCTGGGAAGGATACAATGATTCCTTTGAATTACCGTCCAATTGCTTTGACAAGTTGTCTCAGTAAGATCTTAGGATAATCAATGCCTGCCTCGTTTGGTTTCTTGAATCAAACAACCTCCTCTCACCTACTCGGTGTGAGTTCTGAAGACAACGCTGTATGATAGACAACTTAATTCGCCTTAAAACATCAATCAGAGAAGCCTTTTTTAAGGCGACAACATTTTGTTACTATTTTTTTATTTAGAAAAAGCTTACGATACAACATGGAGATATGGTATCTTACGAGACCTTCATTTGTATGGATTGCATGGCAACTTACCCCTTTTCATCAAGCAATTCTTCATGAAGTGCCGATTCCAAGTCCGTGTGGGCTCAACGCTTTCTCATTTTTTTCATTCAGGAACTTGGAGTCACTTAGGGCTGTATTCTGAGTGTCACACTTTTCATTATAAAGATTAATGCCATCAGTGAACAGCTAACCCCTACAGTTGCAAACGGTCTTTTTGTTGATTACTTTCACATCTCATGTCAGTCATCAAACATGAGGTTTATTAAATAGCAGCTACAAACTGCAATCAATCAGATACTGAAGTGGACCACGGCAAATGGTTTTAAACTTTCACTCTCTAAAACCATTTGTATACATTTCTGCCACAAACGGGGAATCCACCCAGAACCAAAACTCCGTCTTGATGATGTCTCACTTCCTGTCGTCCCTGAGGCAAAGTTCTTAGGTCTTATATTTGATTGTAAATTAAATTTTATATCGCATATCAAGCAACTTCGTATCAAATGTAAAAAAGCATTGAACATTCTCTGTGTCCTCTTTTCTACTTTGTGGCGAGCAGATCGATACTCCATGATCAAAATTTATCGTGCCGTCGTCCGATCCATACTTTACTATGGGTCTGTGGTTTGTGGTTCTTCCAGAACCTCAGCACTTAAAATGTTGGATCCTGTCCATCACTAGGGACTTCGGCTTTGCATCGGAGGTTTTGAACTTCTCCCGTGCAAAGTCTGTATTGAAATTTCATGAACCTCTTTATATATTTGCCGTTTGTAACTCTCTATTAATGTATGCTTCCAAACATCGATCCTTACCACAGCATCCTATCTGGAGTTGTGTTTTCCACTCACAATGTACCACACTTTTTAATAACAGAAAAACTGCCATTGTTCCTTTTAGTCTCCATATCCAGGCACAATCAGAAGAATTTGATTTCTCCTTGAATAACATTGCAGTTTTTCAAATCAGCCTATTCCACCATGGCAAATTACTGTCCCCAATTGTAACGTATCTTTGAGTCATCTGAGGAAAGCAGATACACCCAATTGGAAATATCACTCTTTTTTGCTGAACATCTTTCATGTGATCCATCCATTACTATATATACAGATGGTTCCAAATCGAATGACTCTGTGGGCTCTGCCACGGTTTGTGACAGTTCGATTGTGGCACATAGACTACCCCCACAGTTTTTGTTTCCTCTGCTGAATTGTTGCCATCTCTCTCGCCCTAAATCATATTGAATTAATGAAATATACAAATTGTACAATATATACGGACTCACTCAGCTGTCTATTGGCCTTGGAATCATTCCATGATAGTCACCACCCTCTTCTCATCAATATCGAAAACAAACTGGCCCATCTTTCTCTCTCATCTGTCTCCGTACAATTCTTTTGGATACCAGGTAATGTTGATATTTGTGGGAATGAGCTGGCTGACAGAGCAGCAAAGTCTGTCTGTTCTGGATCTATCATCCCAGTACCCATTCCATACATAGACTAGGGCTATAGTCCAGTTATCAAATCTAGACTGTACATCAGCTAACAGGCAACCTAAAATGAGCAACACAATAACAAGCTTTTTCAAATCAAACCTTCTCAAGGTCGTTGGCCCTCTTGCTTCTGTAAGGATCGAAGAGAGGAGGTTGTTTTTGCAAGGCTACGCAATGGTCACAGTTTTTCAACCCACCACTTCCTTTTATCTGGTACTGCTGCACCAATGTGTGGTCTATGTGGCACTCAGATCACAATCATCCACATTTTATTATCATGCCATCGTTACAACCTAGAACGACAACACCATTTTAAAGATATTTGTAAGGCAGGTTTGCCCTTGACTTTGGCCCATGTTATAGGTGATACTGCCCATCTCACTCATGTTTTTACATTTTTAAGAGCCATTGGTCTTTTACACTTAATTTAAGGTTTTTTTGTCGGACTATACAGTATTTTAGCATGATTTCTTTTACACGTTTTAATTTTTCTTTTGACTTGAACCCAAGACTGGAAAGGCCAACTTCAGATGACTGATTGCAAATTCGATCTTGATGCTTCAGTCTTCCTGGCAAGTTTTAATTTTACATATTTTAGTTTTTCTTTTGAACTGAACCCAGGACTGGAAAGACCAACTTAAGGTGACACAGCAAGGGTGTACTTCTTGCTTCAGTTTTACTGGCAGTTCCTAATTTTACATATTACCTCAATTGCCCTCTACCTATACTGTACCACATATTGTCTGGCACAAATAGCCTTGTAGCTTTGTGCCAATAAACTTTGAATACCTACCTACCTCTACCTGTCGCCTGAAGAGACCAATGATTAATCAGCCCTTGATGCTCATTGAACAGTTGCCTTTTCCCTTTCTAATCCTGGAGGACTTTAATGGGCCACAACCCCTCTGGGGAGGTACTGATATTGATGGGAGTGGTTGCTCCATGGAGCATATGCTCTCTGATCACAACTTTTCTCTTTTCAGTAGTGATTCTTGTACTTATTTTCATGCACCTAGTCAGTCCTTTACTGCTATTGATCTCAATTTTCTCCCCTTTACTATTCTCCCACTTTTTTATAGATAGTTGACAATAATCCACGAGGCAGTGATAATTTTCCTTTAATTATGAGAGAGACTGGCCGTGGTCGATGCCACCTGACCTGTGTGCCTTAGTGGAAGCTGGATCAAGCAAACTGGCCTTCTTTCACTGCTCTTGCAGAACTTGATCCTGTCATCGTCTGTAAGTCATCAATAGATGACTGTGTGGCAACCGTAACTGACTGTATTATACAGGAAGCTACTCAGTGTGTTCCTAAAACCTCGACAAGTTTTCACTATATTCTCGTCTGGGTGGAATCCAGCCTGCTACATGGCATGGAAGGCTCAAAAACGCCTGGAATACCTTTCGTAGGTATCCCACACTCTCTCACTGCATCGCTTTCCAGCAGGCCCATGCACATGCTTGGTGGGTAAGATGTCAAAGCCAGAAGGACTCTTGGATTAAGTTCACAATCAGCATATCTTCTACCATCATTTCCAAAGTCATAGGGGACAAGGTTCTAAACATTAGTGAGCAATATAATTCTCTGTGATGATGCGAAAACCCACTTGTAGAGAAAAGTATATACGTAAAACAGCTGGTATAGGTAGAGAAAACACTATGTAGAAGAGCAAACAACATTGTACCAGCCGTTTTTACATATATAATATAATTCTGCCCTTCTCTCGATCTTGCTTTCTGATGGCCAGGAAGAAGCTGATACTTGGAGCATCGCAGATACTCTAGGTGAAAGCTTTTGCAGGGTGTCTAGAACTTCTGCTTCTTCCTCTACCTTCTTAGCCATCAAGACTTGGGCAGAGTGATCACCTCTTTTCTTTTGAGCTGATTGACTCTATGACTATAATCGTCCCCTTACACTGGTGGAACTCAAACTGGCCCTTCATCGGTCTGGCAGTATGTCTGTTAGACCTGATGATGTACGCTATGAAATGCTGTGCCATCTATCTCCTGCTTCTCTTTATTCTCTTGATTGATTTTAACCAGATCTGGCAGGAGAATGTTTTTCCTGATGCCTGGCACTAGGCTATTGTCCTACCTTTCCCTAAGCCTGGGAAGAATCCCAAGATTCCTTCAAACTACCGTTTGCTTTGACGAGCTGTCTCTGTAAGACCTTAGAGAGGATGGTCAATGCTCGTCTTGTTTGGTTCCTCGAATCAAACAACCTCTTCTCAACCACCCAGTGTGGGTTCCAACAACATTGCTCCACCATGGATCACCTGATTCGACTTGAAACTTCAATCAGAGAAGTATTTCTCAAACGACAACATCTTGTATCAATATTCTTTGATATTGAGAAGGCTTGTGATACAACATGGAGGTATGGCATTTTGCGAGGCCTCCACATATATGGGTTACGTGGCCATTTGCCCATTTTTATTTAATAATTTTTAATGGACATAAGATTCCAAGTTCGTGTGGGTTCGACACTTTTATGTTCTTTTCTACAGGAACTTGGAGTTCCTCAGGACTGTGTTTTGAGTGTCACACTTTTCAGTATAAAAGTTAATGCCATCACTGAACAACTCCCTCTTACTGTTGCAAACGGGCTCTATGTCGACGACTTTCACATCTCATGTCAGTCGTCGAGCATGAGGTATATTGAGTGGCAGCTACAGACTGCCCTCAATCGTTTACTGAAGTGGATCACAGCAAATTATTTTAACTTCTCTCTCATAAACCGTTTGCATGCGCTTTTGCCACTAACGGGATATTCACCCTGGTCTTGAACTCTGTATTGGTGAAATTGTGCTGCCTGTGGTCCCTGAGACAAAGTTCTTGGGGCTTATCTTTGACCATAAGCTAACCTTTATACCACACATCAAGCAGCTATGGGTCAAATGTACAAGAGCACTGAACATCCTCTGCATCCTCTCTTTCACCACTTGGGGAGCAGATCGATGTTCTATGCTAAAAATATATCGTACAGTCGATTGAAGCTTGACTATGGATCATTGGTCTGTGGCTTTGCCAGGACCTCAGCATTAAAAATGCTGAATCCAATTCATCATCAAGGACTTCGACTCTGCACTGGAGCTTTCTGCGCTTTCCCAGTTCAGAGCTTATACATAGTCTCATGAACCTTCTTTACACCTCTGCCGTTTGCAGCTGTCTTTACTATATGCTTCAAAACTTTGTTCCTTATCACAGCATCCCACCTGGGGTTCTGTTTTTCCTTCCTCGGTGGGCCATACTTTTTCAGAACAGACAATCTGCCATTGCTCCTTTTGGCCTTCGTATCCAGGTGCAGTTGGATGAATTGAGTCTGTCCTTTGACAACATTGCTGTATCCACTGGTTAGCCCGTTCCACAATTTACAGCCCCCAAATGTGACTTATCTTTAAGGCATCTGAGAAAAGCAAACACTCCTGTGTGTAAATACTGTCTGTTATTATCTGAACATCTTTCGAACCATCCTTCCATTCCTATTGATACAGATGGTTCAAAATCAGGTGACTCTGGGCTCTGCCATGGTTTGTTGTGGTTTGGTGGTTGCACGCAGAATCCCCTCTACAGCTTCTGTGTTCACTACTGAACTGTACGCCATTTCTCTTGACCTGGATCACGTAGAAGCTAAGCAGTACTCAAACTGCACTGTTTATACTGACTCGCTTAGTTCTCTACTGGCCCTGGAATCACTTCACGTTGGTTCATACCCTGTTCTCGCCGATATTCAAAACCGACTAGCGCATTTCTCTTTAACATCTACTTCTATCCAGTTTTTCTGGATATTGGGCCATGTTGATATTCGCGGGAACAAGCTCGCCAACACCGCTGCTAAATCTATCTGCTCTGGCACTAACATTGCTGTGCCTGTTACATTCAAGGACTATGTATGGTCCTGTATTCAAGGCTCGGCTCCATGCCAGGTGGCAGTAGACTTGGAGTGAGAAACGCGAAATCAAGCTTTTCCAAATAAAACCCTATATTGAATTTTGGCCATCTTGCTTCCGTAAGGATCAGAAAGAGGAAGTTGTTCCAGCTAGACTACGTATTGGCCACAGTTTTTTAACTCATCGCTATTTTTATCTGGAACTGATGCACCAATGTGTTGTCTGTGTAACACTCAGGTCACAATAAGCCACATATTAATGTGTCGCCATCGTTATGACTCTCAATGATGTCGCCATTTGCATCATATTCTGCCCCAAGGTTTGTCTATAAAGTTAGACAGTGTTATTTGTGATGGTGATACTGTCCATCTTAGAAATGTTTTTAGTTTTTTAAAGGCTACTAACCTTTTTAATGCTATTTAAGTTTTTTTAATTTATACATTAGACATTTTTAATGTGATTTCCTTTTAAGAACCAAAGTACATTTAGTTTGATTTGAAATTAGAAAATGACCATAATGTCAAATAACTCGAAACCAGGACTAGAAAGGCCAACTTCAGGTGACTGACGGTGGTTTTTGAACTCACATGCTTGTCTTTCTGACGAGTTATGATAATTACAGTTATGCTACAGAAAGTCCTTTATAACTTGTATCACTGTAGTTTTTTCTTACTGCTGTCAACTAGATGCAAAAATTGGACTTAATGCTAATTATGGTTTTATAAATTAAAAAATTAAACTTTGTTTTGTTTTACCTTAATTTCCTTTTATGAATTTTACTTTAATTTTAACTTTTTACCGGATGTTTGGCGCAGATAGCCTAGTTGCTTTGCGCCATAAAATATCAAACCAATTAATTATCATCCAGAGAGTAGAGGTACTTTTTTCTAATCTTTAGCTTGTTTTGCGAGTGAACGTTTGCTAATAACAAACTTTTGACATTCTAACAAGTGGAGGTTTCTTATAAGATCCATATTGTAACGAGTTGTAGATTGCAGTATTGTTTTGTTTCTTGAGTATTGGTTTTTGTTTGATATCTCCTATTACATTGGGTAACAAAAATTCCCTGCTATGATAAAAAATTCAACATGTACATTTGATAGGTGTAGAAAAATTGTTGTTTACTACTATTTCTCTCGTTATATAGTCGCATAATAGCAGGTATAATAAATAAAGCTAGATTTTCGAATTTTTTTAAAATCTCGAAGTCTACATTCAAGGAATGTCCAGTTCAATCTAAACGTTGATCAACATGTGTTATTATGTCATACTAGTTTTCGATACGGCACTTCTTTCCATAAGTCTGGCATAAGCAGATGGTTAGGGCATTCCACTCGCAATCTGAGGGTCGGGAATTTTAATCCCCGTCCTACCAAACATACTTTCCCATTTCAGCTGTGGAAGGCGTTATAATATGGGATCAATCCCACTAGTTGCTGGTATACAAAAAAAAGAGAAAGAGGTACAAGAGTTTGCAGTAGATTGTTATGACTAACTGCCATTACTCTGGTCTTTCACGGCCAGGCAGTTAAGGCATTTGACTCATAACTAGACCTCAATCTAACATTCCAAACATTCCACTAAGATGATCTACTATTATAAGCTAAGTTAATACACCGTGGTATTGACAATCGTATGTTTTATCGTTAAATTCACTGTTAAAAATAAACTAGACCTCAATCTAACATTCCAAACATTCCACTAAGAATCGTATGTATTATAAGATAAGTTAATACATCGTGGTATTGAGAATAGTACGTTTTATCGTTAAATTCACTGTAAAAAACAAACTAGACCGCAATAGAATATTCCAGACATTCTACTGGAATGAACTACCATTATAAGCTAAGATAATACACCGTGGTATTGACAATCGTATGTTTTATCTTTAAATTCACTGTTAAAAATAAACTAGACCTCAATCTAACATTCCAAACATTCCACTAAGAATCTTATGTATTATAAGATAAGTTAATACATCGTGGTATTGAGAATAGTATGTTTTATCGTTAAATTCACTAAAAATAAAAAAAACAAACTAGACCGCAATAGAATATTCCAGACATTCTACTGGAATGAACTACCATTATAAGCTAAGATAATACACCGTGGTACTGACAATCGTATGTTTTATCGTTAAATTCACTGTTAAAAATAAACTAGACCTCAATCTACATTCCAAACTTTCTAATAAGATTATCTACCATTATAAGCTAAGTTAATACACCGTGAATTGACATTCGTATGTTTTGTTTTAAATTCACTGTTAAAAATAAAGTACAGGTCAATCTAACATTCCAAACATTCTACTAAGGTTATCTACCATTAAAAGCTCAGTTAATACATCGTGATACTGACAATAGTATGTTTTATCGTAAAATTCACTGTTAAAAATAAACTAGACCTCAATCTACATTCCAAACTTTCTACCAAGACGATCTACCATTATAAGCTAAGTTAATACACCGTGGTATTCACAATCGTATGTTTTATTCTTAAATTCACTTTTAGGAATAAACTATACCTCAATCTAACATTCCAAACATTCTACTAAGGTTATCTACCATTAAAAGCTCAGTTAATACATCGTGATACTGATAATAGTATGTTTTATCGTAAAATTCACTGTTAAAAATAAACTAGACCTCTATCTACATTCCAAACATTCTACTAACATGATCTACGATTATAAGCTAAATTAATACACCATGGTATTGGCAATTGTATGATTAATTGTTAAATTCACTGTTAAAAATAAAATAGACCTCAATCTACATTCCAAACATTCTACTAACATGATCTACGATTATAAGCTAAGTTAATACACCATGGTATTGGCAATTGTATGATTAATTGTTAAATTCACTGTTAAAAATAAAATAGACCTCAATCTGATATTCCAGACTTTCTACGAGATGACCTACCATTATAAGCTCAGTTAATACAACGTGGTATTGACAATCGTATGCTTTATTGTTAAATTCACTGTTCAAAATAACCCAGACGTAAATCTAACATTCGAAACATTCCACGAAGATGATCTGCCATTATAAGCGAAGTTAATACATCGTGGTATTCAGAATAGCATGTTTTATCGTTAAATTCACTGTAAAAAATAAACTAGACCTCAATCGAATATTCCAGACATTCTACTAAGATGATCTACCATGATAAGGTCACTTAATACACAATGGTATTGAGAATAGTATGTTTTATCGTTAAATTCACTGTTGAAAATAAACTAGACCTCTATCAACATTCCAAACATTCTACTAACATGATCTACGATTATAAGCTAAGTTAATACACCATGGTATTGGCAATTGTATGATTAATTGTTAAATTCACTGTTAAAAATAAACCAGACCTCAATCTAACATTCCAAAAATTCCACTAAGATGATCTACCATTATAAGCTAAGTTAATACATCGTGGTATTGAGAATAGTATGTTTTATCGTTAAATTCACTGTAAAAATAAACTATACTTCAATCGAACATTCCAAACTTTCTACTAAGATGATGTACCATTATAAGCTAAGTTAATACACCGTGGTATTGACAATTGTATATTATTTTGTTAAATTCACTGGTAAAAATAAACTAGACATTAATCAAACATTCCAAACTTTCTACTAAGTTCATTACCATTACAAGCTGAGTAAATATACCGTGGTATTCACAATCGTATGTTTTATTGTTAAATTCACTGTTAAAAATAAACTAAACCTGAATCTAACATTCCAAACTTTCTACTAAAATCATCTTCCATTACAAGCTGAGTAAATATACCGTGGTATTGATAATCGTATGTTTTATCGTTAAATTCACTGTTAAAAATAAACTAGACCTCAATCTGCATTCCAAACTTTCTACTAAGATTATCTACCATATTAAGCTAAGTTAATACACCGTGGTATTGACAATCGTTTGTTTTCTCTTTAAAGTCACTGTTAAAAATACACAAGACATAAATCTAACATTCCAACCATTCCATGAAGATGATCTACCATTATAAGCTAAGTAAATGCAACGTGGTATTGATAATCGTATGTTTTCTTGTTAAATTCACTCTTAAAAATAAACTATACTTCAATCTAACATTCCAAACATTCTTCTAAGGTGATCTACCATTAAAAGCTCATTTAATACACCGTGGTATTGACATTCGTATGTTTTATTCTTAAATTCACTTATAAGAATAAACTATACCTCAATCTAACATTCCAAACTTTCTACTAAGATGATCTACCATTACAAGATAACTTAATACACCGTGATACTGACAATCGTATGTTTTATCGTTAAATTCACTGTTAAAAATAAACTAGACCTCAATCTACATTCCAAACTTTTACTGATGTGACCTACCATTATAAGTTAATTAATATACCGTGGTATTGACAATCGAATGTTTTATTGTTAAATTCACTGTTAAAAATAAACTAGAGCTCAATCTAACATTCCAAACATTCTACTAAGATGATCTACCATTACAAGCTAACTTAATACACCGTGATACTGACAATCGTATGTTTTATCGTTAAATTCACTGTTAAAAATAAACTAGACCTCAATCTACATTCCAAACTTTCTACTGATGTGACCGACCATTATAAGCTAAGTTAATACACCGTTGTATTGACAATCGTATGTTTTATTGTTAAATTCACTGTTAAAAATAAAATAGACCTGAATCAAATATTCTAGACTTTCTACTGAGATGATCTACCATTATAAGCTCAGTTAATACAACGTGGTTTTGACAATCGAATGCTTTATTGTTAAATTCACAGTTTAAAATAACCCAGACGTAAATCTAACATTCCAAACATTCCACGAAGATGATCTGCCATTATAAGCGAAGTTAATACATCGTGGTATTGAGAATACTATGTTTTATCGTAAATTCACAGTTAAAAATAAAATAGACATCAATTGAATATTCCAGACTTTCTACCGAGATGACATACCATTATAAGCTAAGTTAATACACCGTGGTATTGACAATCGTATGTTTTGTTGTTAAATTCACTGTTAAAAATAAACTATACTTCAATCGAACATTTAAAACTTTCTACTAAGATGATGTACCATTATAAGCAAAGTTAATACACCGTTGTATTGACAATCGTATGCTTTATTGTTAAATTCATTGTTAAAAATAAACGAAACCTGAATTTTACATTTCAAACTTTCTACTTAGATGATCTACCATTATAAGCCAAGTTAATACATCGTGGTATTGAGAATAGTATGTTTTATCGTTAAATTCACTGTTAAAAATAAACTGAACCTCAATCGGATATTCCAGACTTTCTACCGAGATGACCTACCATTATAAGCTAGGTTAATGTACCGTGATATGACATTCGTATGTTTTGTTGTTAAATTCACTGTTAAAAATAAAGTACAGGTCAATCTAACATTCCAAACATTCTACTAAGGTTATCTACCATTAAAAGCTCAGTTAATACATCGTGATACTGACAATAGTATGTTTTATCGTAAAATTCACTGTTCAAAATAAACTAGACCTCTATCTACTTTCCAAACATTCTACTAACATGATCTACGATTATAAGCTAAGTTAATACACCATGGTATTGGCAATTGTATGATTAATTGTTAAATTCACTGTTAAAAATAAAATAGACCTCAATCTGATATTCCAGACTTTCTACGAGATGACCTACCATTATAAGCTCAGTTAATACAACGTGGTATTGACAATCGTATGCTTTATTGTTAAATTCACTGTACAAAATAACCCAGACGTAAATCTAACATTCCAAACATTCCACGAAGATGATCTGCCATTATAAGCGAAGTTAATACATCGTGGTATTCAGAATAGCATGTTTTATCGTTAAATTCACTGTAAAAAATAAACTAGACCTCAATCGAATATTCCAGACATTCTACTAAGATGATCTACCATGATAAGGTCAGTTAATACACAATGGTATTGAGAATAGTATGTTTTATCGTTAAATTCACTGTTGAAAATAAACTAGACCTCTATCTACATTCCAAACATTCTACTAACATGATCTACGATTATAAGCTAAGTTAATACACCATGGTATTGGCAATTGTATGATTAATTGTTAAATTAACTGTTAAAAATAAACCAGACCTCAATCTAACATTCCAAAAATTCCACTAAGATGATCTACCATTATAAGGGCAGTTAATACATCGTGGTATTGAGAATAGTATGTTTTATCGCTAAATTCACTGTAAAAATAAACTATACTTCAATCGAACATTCCAAACTTTCTACTAAGATGATGTACCATTATAAGCTAAGTTAATACACCGTCGTATTGACAATTGTATATTATTTTGTTAAATTCACTGGTAAAAATAAACTAGACATTAATCAAACATTCCAAACTTTCTACTAAGTTCATTACCATTACAAGCTGAGTAAATATACCGTGGTATTCACAATCGTATGTTTTATTGCTAAATTCACTGTTAAAAAAAAACTAAACCTGAATCTAACATTCCAAACTTTCTACTAAAATCATCTTCCATTACAAGCTGAGTAAATATACCGTGGTATTGACAATCGTATGTTTTATCGTTAAATTCACTGTTAAAAATAAACTAGACCTCAATCTGCATTCCAAACTTTCTACTAAGATTATCTACCATATTAAGTTAAGTTAATACACCGTGATATTGACAATCGTTTGTTTTCTCTTTAAAGTCACTGTTCAAAATACACAAGACATAAATCTAACATTCCAAACATTCCATGCAGATGATCTACCATTATAAGCTAAGTTAATGCAACGTGGTATTGATAATCGTATGTTTTATCGTTAAATTCACTGTTAAAAAAAAACTAGACCTCAATCTACATTCCAAACTTTCTACTGATGTGACCTACCATTATAAGTTAATTAATATACCGTGGTATTGACAATCGAATGTTTTATCGTTAAATTCACTGTTAAAAATAAACTAAACCTCAATCTACATTCCAAACTTTCTACTGATGTGACCGACCATTATAAGCCAAGTTAATACACCGTTGTATTGAGAATCGTATGTTCTTTTGTTAAATTCACTGTTAAAAATAAAATAGACCTGAATCAAATATTCTAGACTTTCTACTGAGATGATCTACCATTATAAGCTCAGTTAATACAACGTGGTTTTGACAATCGTATGCTTTATTGTTAAATTCACAGTTCAAAATAACCCAGACGTAAATCTAACATTCCAAACATTCCACGAAGATGATCTGCCATTATAAGCGAAGTTAATACATCGTGGTATTGAGAATAGTATGTTTTATCGTAAATTCACAGTTAAAAATAAAATAGACCTCAATTGAATATTCCAGACTTTCTACCGAGATGACCTACCATTATAAGCTAGGTTAATGTACCGTGATATGACATTCGTATGCTTTGTTGTTAAATTCAATGTTAAAAATAAAGTACAGGTCAATCTAACATTCCAAACATTCTACTAAGGTTATCTACCATTAAAAGCTCAGTTAATACATCGTGATACTGACAATAGTATGTTTTATCGTAAAATTCACTGTTAAAAATAAACTAGACCTCTATCTACATTCCAAACATTCTACTAACATCATCTACGATTATAAGCTAAGTTAATACACCATGGTATTGGCAATTGTATGATTAATTGTTAAATTCACTGTTTAAAATAAACCAGACCTCAATCTAACATTCCAAAAATTCCACTAAGATGATCTACCATTATAAGGTCAGTTAATACATCGTGGTATTGAGAATAGTAGATTTAATCGTTAAATTCACTGTAAAAATAAACTATACTTCAATCGAACATTCCAAACTTTCTACTAAGATGATGTACCATTATAAGCTAAGTTAATACACCGTCGTATTGACAATTGTATATTATTTTGTTAAATTCACTGGTAAAAATAAACTAGACATTAATCAAACATTCCAAACTTTCTACTAAGTTCATTACCACTACAAGCTGAGTAAATATACCGTGGTATTCACAATCGTATGTTTTATTGTTAAATTCACTGTTAAATAAAAACTAAACCTGAATCTAACATTCCAAACTTTCTACTAAAATCATCTTCCATTACAAGCTGAGTAAATATACCGTGGTATTGACAATCGTATGTTTTATCGTTAAATTCACTGTTAAAAATAAACTAGACCTCAATCTGCATTCCAAACTTTCTACTAAGATTATCTACCATATTAAGCTAAGTTAATACACCGTGGTATTGACAATCGTTTGTTTTCTCTTTAAAGTCACTGTTAAAAATACAAAAGACATAAATCTAACATTCCAAACATTCCATGAAGATGATCTACCATTATAAGCTAAGTTAATGCAACGTGGTATTGATAATCGTATGTTTTCTTGTTAAATTCACTCTTAAAAATAAACTATACTTCAATCTAACATTTAAAACATTCTTCTAAGGTGATCTACCATTAAAAGCTCAGTTAATACACCGTGGTATTGACATTCGTATGTTTTATTCTTAAATTCATTGTCAAAAATAAACTAGATCTCAATCGAATATTCCAGACTTTCTACTGAGATAATCTACCACTATAAGCAAGTTAATACACGGTGGTATTGACAATCGTACGTTTTATTGTTAAATTCACTGTTAAAAATAAACTAGACATCAATCTAACATTCCAAACATTCCACTAAGATGATCTACCATTATAAGCTAAGTTAATACATCGTGGTATTGAGAATACCATGTTTTATCGTTAAATTCACTGTTAAAAATAAACTAGACCTCAATCTGATATTCCAGACTTTCTACCGAGATGACCTACCATTATAAGCTAAGTTAATACACCGTGGTATTGACAATCGTATGTTTTATCGTTACATTCACTGTTAAAAATAAAATAGAATGGAATCGAATATTCTAGACCTTCTACTGAGATGATCTACCATTATAATCTCAGTTAATACACCGTGGTATTGACAATCGTACGTTTTGTTGTTAAATTCACTGTTAAAAATAAACTAGACATCAATCTAACATTCCAAACATTCCACTAAGATGATCTACCATTATAAGCTAAGTTAATACATCGTGGTATTGAGAATACCATGTTTTATCGTTAAATTCACTGTTAAAAATAAACTAGACCTCAATCTGATATTCCAGACTTTCTACCGAGATGACCTACCATTATAAGCTAAGTTAATACACCGTGGTATTGACAATCGTATGTTTTATCGTTAAATTCACCGTTAAAAATAAAGTAGACCTCAATCTACATTGCAAATTTTCTACTAAGGTGATCTACCATTAAAAGCTCAGTCAAAACACCGTGATACTGATAATGGTATGATTTATCGTTAAATTCACTGTTTAAAATAAACTAGACCTCAAACGACATTCCAAACATTCTACTGATGTGACCGACCATTATAAGCTAAGTTAATACACCGTTCTATTGACAATCGTATGTTTTATCGTTAAATTCACTGTTAAAAATAAACTAGACCTCATTCGAATATTCCACACTTTCTACTGAGGTAATCTACCACTACAAGCTAAGTTAATACACGGTGGTATTGCGAATCGTATGTTTTATCTTTAAAGTCACTGTTAAAAATTAACTTGACCTGAATCTAACATTCCAAACATTCCGCAAATATAATTTACCATTATAAGCTAAGTTAATACATCGTGGTATTGAGAATACTATGTTTTATCGTTAAATTCACTGTTAAAAATAAACTAGATCCAATCTGATATTCCAGACTTTCTACTCTGATGACCTACCATTATAACCTAAGTTAATACACAGTGGTATTGACAATTTAATGTTTTATCTTTAAAGTCACTGCTAGAAATAAACTAGACATCAATCTTACATTCCAAACATTCCACTAAGATGATCTACCATTATGAGCTAAGATAATACACCGTGGTATTGACAATCGTATGTTTTATTGTTAAATTCACTGTTAAAAATAAACTAGACCTCAATCTAACATTCCAAATATTCCAATAAGACGATCTACGATTATAAGCTAAGTTATACACCGTTGTATTGGCAATTGTATGTTTTATTGTTACATTCACTGTTAAAAATAAAATAGAATGGAATCGAATATTCTAGACTTTCTACTGAGATGATCTACCATTTTAATCTCAGTTAATACACCGTGGTATTGACAATCGTATGCTTTATTGTTAAATTCACTGTTCAAAATAAACCAGACCTCAATCTAACATTCCAAACATTCCACTAAGATGATCTACCATTATAAGCGAAATTAATAAATCGAGGTATTGATAATAGTATGTTTTATCATTAAATTAATTCACTTTTAAAAATAAACTAGACCTCAATCGGATATTCCAGACTTTCTACCGAGATGACCTACCATTATAAGCTAAGTTAATACACCGTGGTATTGACAATGGTTTGTTTTATTTTTAAAATCACTGTTAAAAATAAGCTCGACCTCGATCTAACATTCCAAATATTCCAATCAGACGATCTACCATTATAAGCTAAGTGAATACATCGTGGTATTGGCAATTGTATGTTTTATTGTTGAATTCACTGTTAAAAATAAAATAGACCTCAATCGAATATTCCAGACTTTCTACCGAGATTACCTACCATTATAAGCTTACTTAATAGACCGTGGTATTGATATTCGTTTGTTTTATCTTTAAAGTCACTGTTAAAAATAAAGTAGACCTCAATCTAACATTTAAATAAGACGATCTACGATTATAAGCTAAGTTAATACATCGTGGTATTGGCAATTGTATGTTTTATTGTTAAATTCACTGTTCAAAATAAACCAGACCTCAATCTAACATTCCAAACATTCCACTAAGATGATCTACCATTATAAGCTAAGTTAATACATCGTGGTATTGAGAATAGTATGTTTTATCGTTAAATTCACTGTTAAAAATAAACTAAACCTCAATCGGATATTCCAGACTTTCTACCGAGATGACCTACCATTATAAGCTAAGATAATACACCGTGGTATTGACAATCATATGTTTTATCGTTAAATTCACTGTTAAAAATAAAGTAGACCTCAATCTACATTGCAAATTTTCTACTAAGGTGATGTACCATTAAAAGCTCAGTCAAAACACCATGATACTGATAATGGTATGTTTTATCGTTAAATTCACTGTTTAAAATAAACTAGACCTCAATCGACATTCCAAACATTCTACTGATGTGACCGACCATTATAAGCTAAGTTAATACACCGTTGTATTGACAATCGTATGTTTTATCGTTAAATTCACTGTTAAAAAAAAAACTAGACCTCAATTGAATATTCCAGACTTCTACTGAGATAATCTACCACTATAAGCTAAGTTAATACACGGTGGTATTGCGAATCGTATGTTTTATCTTTAAAGTCACTGTTAAAAATTAACTTGAACTGAATCTAACATTCCAAACATTCCACAAATATAATTTACCATTATAAGCAAAGTTAATACATCGTGGTATTGAGAATACTATGTTTTATCGTTAAATTCACTGTTAAAAATAAACTAGATCCAATCTGATATACCAGACTTTCTACTCTGATGACCTACCATTATAAGCTAAGTTAATACACAGTGGTATTGACAATTTAATGTTTTATCTTTAAAGTCACTGCTAAAAATAAACTAGACCTCAATCTATATTCCAAACTTTCTACAAAGATGATCTACCATTATAAGCTAAGTTAATACATCGTGGTATTGAGAATAGTTTGTTTTATCGTTAAATTCACTGTTAAAAATAAACTACACCTCCATCGAATATTCCAGGCTTTCTACTCAAATAATCTACCACAAAAAGCTAAGTTAATACACGGTGGTATATACAATCGTATGTTTTATCTTTAAAGTCATTGTTAAAAATAAACTACATTCAATGTAACATTCCAAACATTGTACTAAGGTGATCTACAATTTTTAGCTCAGTTAATAAACTGTGGTATTGACATTCGTATGTTTTATTGTTATATTCACTGTGAAAAATAAACTAGACCTGAATCGAATATTCCACACTTTCTACTGAGATGATCTACCATTATAAGCTAAGTTAATACACCGTGGTATTGGCAATTGTATGTTTTATTGTTACATTCACTGTTAAAAATAAAATAGAATGGAATCGAATATTCTAGACTTTCTACTGAGATGATCTACCATTATAATCTCAGTTAATACACCGTGGTATTGACAATCGTATGCTTTATTGTTAAATTCACTGTTCAAAATAAACCAGACCTCAATCTAACATTCCAAACATTCCACTAAGATGATCTACCATTATAAGCGAAATTAATAAATCGAGGTATTGATAATAGTATGTTTTATCATTAAATTCACTGTTAAAAATAAACTAGACCTCAATCGGATATCCAGACTTTCTACCGAGATGACCTACCATTATAAGCTAAGTTAATACACCGTGGTATTGACAATCGTTTGTTTTATCTTTAAAATCACTGTTAAAAATAAGCTCGACCTCGATCGAACATTCCAAATATTCCAATAAGACGATCTACCATTATAAGCTAAGTGAATACATCGTGGTATTGGCAATTGTATGTTTTATTGTTGAATTCACTGTTAAAAATAAAATAGACCTCAATCGAATATTCCAGACTTTCTACCGAGATTACCTACCATTATAAGCTTACTTAATAGACCGTGGTATTGACATTCGTTTGTTTTATCTTTAAAGTCACTGTTAAAAATACACAAGACATAAATCTAACATTTAAATAAGACGATCTACGATTATAAGCTAAGTTAATACATCGTGGTATTGGGAATTGTACGTTTTGTTGTTAAATTCACTGTTAAAAATAAACTAGACATCAATCTAACATTCCACTAAGATGATCTACCATTATAAGCTAAGTTAATACATCGTGGTATTGAGAATAGTATTTTTTATCGTTAAATTCACTGTAAAAAATAAACTAGACCTGAATCGAATATTCCACACTTTCTACTGAGATGATCTACCATTATAAGCTAAGTTAATACACCGTGGTATTGACAATCGTTTGTTTTATCGTTAAATTCACTGTTAAAAATAAAGTAGACCTCAATCTATATTGCAAATTTCTACTAAGATTATCTACCATTATAAGCTAAGTTAATACAACGTGGTATTGACAATCGTTTGTTTTATCTTTAAAGTCACTGTTAAAAATAAACTAGACCTCAATCTAACATTCCAAATATTCCACTAAGATGAGTTAATACACCGTGGTGTTGGCAATTGTATGTTTTATTGTTAAATTCTCTGTTGAAAATAAACCAGACCTCAATCTTACATTCCAAACATTCCACTAAGATGATCTACCATTATGAGCTAAGATAATACACCGTGGTATTGACAATCGTATGTTTTATTGTTAAATTCACTGTTAAAAATAAACTAGACCTCAATCTAACATTCCAAATATTCTAATAAGACGATCTACGATTATAAGCTAAGTTATACACCGTGGTATTGGCAATTGTATGTTTTATTGTTACATTCACTGTTAAAAATAAAATAGAATGGAATCGAATATTCTAGACTTTCTACTGAGATGATCTACCATTATAATCTCAGTTAATACACCGTGGTATTGACAATCGTATGCTTTATTGTTAAATTCACTGTTCAAAATAAACCAGACCTCAATCTAACATTCCAAACATTCCACTAAGATGATCTACCATTATAAGCGAAATTAATAAATCGAGGTATTGATAATAGTATGTTTTATCATTAAATTCACTGTTAAAAATAAACTAGACCTCAATCGGATATTCCAGACTTTCTACCGAGATGACCTACCATTATAAGCTAAGTTAATACACCGTGGTATTGACAATGGTTTGTTTTATCTTTAAAATCACTGTTAAAAATAAGCTCGACCTCGATCTAACATTCCAAATATTCCAATAAGACGATCTACCATTATAAGCTAAGTTAATACATCGTGGTATTGGCAATTGTATGTTTTATTGTTAAATTCACTGTTCAAAATAAACCAGACCTCAATCTAACATTCCAAACATTCCACTAAGATGATCTACCATTATAAGCTAAGTTAATACATCGTGGTATTGAGAATAGTATGTTTTATCGTTAAATTCACTGTTAAAAATAAACTAAACCTCAATCGGATATTCCAGACTTTCTACCGAGATGACCTACCATTATAAGCTAAGTTAATACACCGTGGTATTGACAATCGTACGTTTTGTTGTTAAATTCACTGTTAAAAATAAACTAGACATCAATCTAACATTCCAAACATTCCACTAAGATGATCTACCATTATAAGCTAAGTTAATACATCGTGGTATTGAGAATAGTATTTTTTATCGTTAAATTCACTGTAAAAAATAAACTAGACCTGAATCGAATATTCCACACTTTCTACTGAGATGATCTACCATTATAAGCTAAGTTAATACATCGTGGTATTGACAATCGTTTGTTTTATCGTTAAATTCACTGTTAAAAATAAAGTAGACCTCAATCTATAATGCAAATTTTCTACTAAGATTATCTACCATTGTAAGCTAAGTTAATACAACGTGGTATTGACAATCGTTTGTTTTATCTTTAAAGTCACTGTTAAAAATAAACTAGACCTCAATCTAACATTCCAAATATTCCACTAAGATGAGTTAATACACCGTGGTGTTGGCAATTGTATGTTTTATTGTTAAATTCACTGTTCAAAATAAACCAGACCTCAATCTTACATTCCAAACATTCCACGAAGATGATCTACCATTATGAGTTAAGATAATACACCGTGGTATTGACAATCGTATGTTTTATTGTTAAATTCACTGTTAAAAATAAACTAGACCTCAATCTAACATTCCAAATATTCCAATAAGACGATCTACGATTATAAGCTAAGTTATACACCGTGGTATTGGCAATTGTATGTTTTATTGTTACATTCACTGTTAAAAATAAAATAGAATGGAATCGAATATTCTAGACTTTCTACTGAGATGATCTACCATTATAACCTCAGTTAATACACCGTGGTATTGACAATCGTATGCTTTATTGTTAAATTCACTGTTCAAAATAAACCAGACCTCAATCTAACATTCCAAACATTCCACTAAGATGATCTACCATTATAAGCGAAATTAATAAATCGAGGTATTGATAATAGTATATTTGATCATTAAATTCACTGTTAAAAATAAACTAGACCTCAATCGGATATTCCAGACTTTCTACCGAGATGACCTACCATTATAAGCTAAGTTAATACACCGTGGTATTGACAATGGTTTGTTTTATCTTTAAAATCACTGTTAAAAATAAGCTCGACCTCGATCTAACATTCCAAATATTCCAATAAGACGATCTACCATTATAAGCTAAGTGAATACATCGTGGTATTGGCAATTGTATGTTTTATTGTTGAATTCACTGTTAAAAATAAAATAGACCTCAATCGAATATTCCAGACTTTCTACCGAGATTACCTACCATTATAAGCTTACTTAATAGACCGTGGTATTGACATTCGTTTGTTTTATCTTTAAAGTCACTGTTAAAAATAAAGTAGACCTCAATCTAACATTTAAATAAGACGATCTACGATTATAAGCTAAGTTAATACATCGTGGTATTGGCAATTGTATGTTTTATTGTTAAATTCACTGTTCAAAATAAACCAGACCTCAATCTAACATTCCAAACATTCCACTAAGATGATCTACCATTATAAGCTAAGTTAATACATCGTGGTATTGAGAATAGTATGTTTTATCGTTAAATTCACTGTTAAAAATAAACTAAACCTCAATCGGATATTCCAGACTTTCTACCGAGATGACCTACCATTATAAGCTAAGTTAATACACCGTGGTATTGACAATCGTACGTTTTGTTGTTAAATTCACTGTTAAAAATAAACTAGACATCAATCTAACATTCCAAACATTCCACTAAGATGATCTACCATTATAAGCTAAGTTAATACATCGTGGTATTGAGAATAGTATGTTTTATCGTTAAATTCACTGTTAAAAATAAACTAAACCTCAATCGGATATTCCAGACTTTCTACCGAGATGACCTACCATTATAAGCTAAGTTAATACACCGTGGTATTGACAATCGTACGTTTTGTTGTTAAATTCACTGTTAAAAATAAACTAGACATCAATCTAACATTCCAAACATTCCACTAAGATGATCTACCATTATAAGCTAAGTTAATACATCGTGGTATTGAGAACAGTATGTTTTATGGTTAAATTCACTGTTAAAAATAAACTATACTTCAATCAAACATTCCAAACTTTCTATTAAGATCATCTACCATTACAAGCTAAGTAAATATACCGTGGTATTGACAATCGTACGTTTTATTGTTAAATTCTCTGTTAAAAATAAACTATACTTCAATCGAACATTCCAAACTTTCCACTAAGATCATCTACCATTACAAGCTAAGTAAATATACCGTGGTATTGACAATCGTATGTTTTATTGTTAAATTCTCTGTTAAAAATAAACTAGACCTGAATCGGATATTCCAGACTTTCTACCGAGATGACCTACCATTATAAGCTAAGTTAATACACCGTGGTATTGACAATTGTTTGTTTTATCTTTGAAGTCACTGATAAAAATAAACTAGACCTTAATCTAACATTCCACACATTCCACTAAGATGATCTACCATTATAAGCTATGTTAATACATCGTGGTGTTGAGAATAGTATGTTTTATCGTTAAATTCACTTTTAAAAATAAACTAAACCTGAATCTAACATTCAAAACTTTCTACTAAGATCATCTATCATTACAAGCTAAGTAAATATACCGTGGTATTGATAATCGTATGTTTTATTGTTAAATTCACTGTTAAAAATAAACTAGACCTCAATCGAATATTCGAGACTTTCTACTGAGATGATCCAGCATTGAATTTCAGTTTGTGCTATCACAAGTAGTTTTCCCAGAAAACTGAAGTTTTTAACAGATTAGCAGTCGTAATATAAAGTATAAACTGACCACTATTTAACATTTAATAATAAGGTGAATAATAACAAAATAGCGATTAGACTTCGTAGACCATATCGTCTGTTAACCGTGACAACGTTTGGTATCCGATCGCCGCATTATTAGAATAACCAGATAACTTCCGTTGTCTTTTGCAATATATGTATTAAGGATTATCCTAAATCGACTAAGCTGGGTGTACCCCGAGAGATACCACTGGAGAGATACTGCTAACGATGACGGTATCCAACTTATAAAGCAATACATTCTAATCATTTCAAAGCAGTGTTTTATGACTTTGTGTATTCATAATTAAAGAGGTTCATTAAATCATGATCAATTATTTGCATAATTCTTTTTCTGATTTACGAGTTGCTTAGTTATTTCTTATTAATAGTAACCATTTATCTAAGTTTAACCTAGGTGTTTAATTAGCCACAATTCCAAATTAATGATTTACTTGTCGTCGAGTTTAATTAACAGAGGCTAGTTATTTAAATTTCACTTTGATAATTAACTTCACAATACTCCAAAATAATTTATCAATTTAAATTTTATTTATAAATATCGTTTTTCTCTATTTGTGTTCAATTATTTTTGTATGCCAGGCAGAAGTTTTTGACATCATGTAATAAATATTCCATATATTTTTTACCTTTGAGCAATAAGCCACATAGAAACCTCCCAGATGCAGGAGATTTTCCAGATATTTTCATGGTAAGACTTTTCCAAGGCTGCATGATATTCGATACTGAAGGAAACCTTTTTTTTTCTACTTCTTCTTTTGAGGAAAGAACGACGGAAATGATGTAAGGTATAACCAACCAATTATGAGTAGCCTGGATAAGCTTTAGTGAAAGTGGCTTTACGTTGTTTGCAGCAGTCTTCCTGAGGTTAGGGTTTTGTTTGGACGCAAAAGTGTTCCATCGTTCAGTAAAGCATCATGGAGGCCATCAAGAAGAAGATGCAGGCCATGAAGCTGGACAAAGAGAACGCATGTGACCGGGCCGATATCGCCGAACAACAGTGTCGTGATGCTAATGCTCGTGCAGATAAGGTAAGGTAACTGTTGGCGTCATTAACTTATGGTAAAGTATTACCCCTGTATAGCTCTGTATATCAGTATTATATTAAAAAGGTTTCCTTTGTACAGCTGTCTATACCCGTATCTTGTTCAATCGTTGTGCACATTATCTTGGTTCGATTCCCTTCAATAATTCCTTTTCCCGCATAAATAAAACTGATATTACCCTGCCCTCTACGAAACAGTTACTTAAAGAGTGATGGTTTTGAAATTATATTTGAAAGTAAGCTTAGGTAAGGGGTAAAACGTTTAGTAAATGTGATTTATAAACGAATTATTAAAGTATTTAGTTAACTAGAAATATATGGGTTATATCGCTTCATTTAACTATTGGGTTATTTATAAATCTAAACACTAATGACGGAAGCACTGCATAGGTTATATTACTTAACACACGCGCACTTAGAAACTATTCTTGCCATAACCTCTTTATTTGCAAAGCTCTATATAAAAATACACTTACTCAGAAGCGTACGTAATATGTAACTCGATGCTAGGCAGAAAAGTTCCCTAACTAAAAATAGCCCACCTAACTATACATGGCAATGTTTTAGGCCCATACAAAACTACGACATACTTCCACAGACATTTTTTTACACGGTAAATTCACCTTCTTGCAAGAATGACTCATAATATTTGTTTAGACAAGTGAAAACATAATGAAGTTTTCTTTGTTCGGACATTATTGGTAACAAATATAAACTGATATTTGTGTGCTACTTCCTAAACCTAATCATTATTTCTTTCTGAATACCGTTCTCCATCACCAACAACATACAACATTGGTTTAGTGCTAATAGTTTCATCTAATCAGATATAACATACATCTGATCAGTATTGTAAACATCATTTTCTGAACGTTGTTATCTCACTCAACTAATCAATGATTTTATCTAAAAATTCTTCTTTGAGAATTGACAAAAATTAGAAGAAAGTAATTAGCAGTTATATTTAAACCTTAAGTATTGAAATAATAATAATTAATAATTTATTTAAAGTAACAGTTCTTGACTCTTGAATATTAACAAAGACACATATGGCTTTATGAATCTATAAATGAGAAGGCTATATTTTTGTTTATGTGAGCTCCTTATTTTCAAATGGAATTTAAGACTTATAGCTGTTAAATTTATTTCTAAGACTTCTTTATACCTTTGAGAATATATTTTTGTTTAAGGGTAATTTTTACTTTTTTTTATTTCAGTTATATCCTAAGTCTGAAGTTGGTTACACGATCAGCATTACGATTTTGGAGTTTGTTTTTACTGTTTATGTAACTGTGTGTAGGTTTTGTGTGTTTTGCTTCCTTTCTTAAAATGGAATTAAAACAACACATCGTAATTTTTAAGGATTACTTGTAAACCTTATGGACATAATGATCAGATATTGTTGAAATGTCACTCTTATAAAAACCACAGTTAAAAGTGCGAAACGTGTGTGGTAAGCACCGTATCTCGAACCCGGAACCCTTGGATTCCCAGTCCGACATGTTAAACACTTTGTCGAGTTTTAAGAGGAAAGAGAAGTATAGAAACATATCGAAGATGACCTAGGAAGGTAGAAACGTTGTTCTCTCCTTATCAATAAAAGTGTTAATACCCATAACAGCCGTTCTGAGATACATTTTTATTTTAAGTGGGTTTCTCGTCATTAAGAAAAATTAGAATGCTTTAACTTAGAGATGAAATTAATTATTTTAGAGTATTTATAAATCTTTAGCTGAAAAGGTGACTCACATAGGAAATGAAAGAAATTTCTTCTTAAGACAGATTTACCTTTATAGGCAGAAGAAGAAGTGAGAACCCTTCAAAAGAAGATTCAACAGATTGAAAACGAATTAGATCAAGTCCAAGAACAACTTGTTACCGCGAACGCCAAATTAGAAGAAAAAGACAAAGCACTTCAAAATGTAAGTAAGCATTTCAATCCTTTACCCAAAATATTTCAAATATATTATTAAGGTTAACTCATGAAATTAGTATGTAATAAATTATGTTACCGATTCTCATTTGTCTTGTGTGAATATATATGGATTGTTATAAGTTTTGTGTTATATTACTTTGTAATTATAATTTGATTTATGTGAACATAGAGGTTGTTATAAATGTCTTATATGAATTATTATTTTTCGTTTGACTTGTGTTAATGTATGGGTTGTCATGAGTGTTGTACTATAATATTCTTTAGTAATAACTCTGATAGTGGACATCGCTTATTTGTCTTAAAAACTTTGAAATTAATAACTAATAACGAACATTAGGCTGAAGGAGAGGTCGCTGCTCTCAACAGAAGGGTTCAACTGTTGGAGGAAGACCTGGAGAGGTCAGAAGAACGGCTAAAAATCGCCACTCAAAAGCTTGAAGAGGCCACCCAACTGGCTGATGAAAGTGAACGGTGAGCATAAAAGTGTATATAAAGATCATAACTACGTGGAATACGAATGAAAACGACCATTTGTGTTCTAGAATAGAGGTTTTATAGTAAAAAGAAGTGTACTTGTTTGTAAAAATTAAAATATGAATATTATTCTTATAAATGTTTTAAGTGTGTATCTATAAAACCAACAAATATTAGAAATAACCGTCCTTTCGTTTCCAGTATGCGCAAGATGCTGGAGCACAGAAGTATCACAGACGAGGAACGCATGGACTCGCTGGATGCTCAATTGAAAGAAGCACGTATGATGGCAGAAGACTCTGACAGAAAATATGATGAGGTGACGACGATGGCATGTCGTTGTTATATGTCATGAATGTCACATGGCTGTTGCTTGTTAATCAACTAACTCGTTAATGGAGGTACTCCAGTTTGATGATAGACCATTGTAGAATATCACATTTTAATTTCGCTTTTTAAATATAGTCTATTAATTAAAAGAACATTTACAGCATGATACTAATGGAGAAACACCTGTCAATAAAACAAAGTCAGTATCCAATGTTCGATATCCAGTTTACTTAAATGAATACTTCTTTTAGTAGCTAGCCATCTTTAATCTATAGTAAAGTGTCTTGTTGAATAAACAATGTGATCTTCTCACGTTAATTAAGAGCTAATTCAGCTAAAGCATACATTTCTTACGAGTTGAGTAATATAGTTAACACATAGGTTCTTTTATATTAACATTATGAGTAGCCCAGTTTAACAAATAAATTATTCTACGTTAATATACTGTTTAACAAACCGGTTTGTCTACATTAATATAATAACTAGATTACTTCAAGGACATGAAATTGGCAAATATTTTTTTCTTTAAAAGTATTCTTATTTCAATTAATAAAATGCTTTAATAGTTATTTGTACTTAAATTAAATGAAATTTAAAGAGTAAAAAAAAAGTCACTCATGTCCTTTTCATATACTAATTGCGTAAATATAAATCTTTGTGTATGTTACCTTTAACTTATTAAAGTTTCGAAGAGGATTTACTTTTCTAAGGAGAATCTGTGTTTTTTCTAAGTTCGAGCCATAATATGATTGTAGGTTGCTCGTAAACTGGCCATGGTTGAGGCTGATTTAGAAAGAGCAGAAGAAAGAGCGGAAACGGGTGAATCGTAAGTTTTTAACACATTATGTGTTTTATAGAATAGACGTACAAGTATAAAAAAATTTAAAACCACGACTGTATGTTTTCACCTACATTTTCAGGTCTATATTTTCTCTCCAACACTGACTTAGCTTCTGAAAAATCATATATAATATTTGTACAGTAAGACATATAAGAACAAGAACTATCTTGAATGTTGTGGTGACAGAGTCTTTTTATAATCCTTAAAGGTTTAACAGATGTTACTTGAACAAGAACTATCTTGAATGTTGTGGTGATAGAATCCTGTTATAATGCTCAAAGGTTTAACTGGAGTTATTTGAACAAGAAATGTCTTTAATGTTGTAGTGACAGAGTCCTCTTGCGATCCTGAAAGGTTAAACACTTGTTATTTGAAGAAAAGCTATCTTCACTGTTGTGGTGACAGTCCTGTTGTAATTTTGAAAGGTTTAACAGATGTTATTTGAACAAGAAATATCTTCAATGTTGTGGTGACAGAGTTCTTTGAACGCTCCAAATTGTTAAATCTGATGCACACACAGGTGAATTCTACACTGTATCTTGATCATGACCGCTCCTTTTATGAGACTGCTTGGCTCGTTTTGAGGTTCTCGGCATTTTATGGATGTAAAAGAGTGGTATATAAAAACTCGGAAAAGTGACATAATTTTTATGTGGTTTTCTGTTTCTATTGTAGTCAATAACTGAGTGAGTTGAATTACTATTAAAACACTTAACCTTGTCAGCTTTCTATTAAAATTAGTGTTTAATAGATAAAATCACAATAAAATCATTCAAAAAACAAAAAAAGGTTTGGTTCTTTAGTTAAGTGGAACACATGTTTTTGAACAAAAGAAATCTATGGGTTAACTATATGTAAGTTAAGTGGAACACATGTTTTTGAACAAAAGAAATTTATGGGTTAACTGTATGTTTAGTTAAGTGGAACACATGTTTTTGAACAAAAGAAATCTATGGGTTAACTGTATGTTTAGTTAAGTGGAACACATGTTTTTGAACAAAAGAAATCTATGGGTTAACTTTTTGTTTAGTTAAGTGGAACACATGTTTTTGAACAAAAGAAATCTATGGGTTAACTGTATGTTTAGTTAAGTGGAACACATGTTTTTGAACAAAAGAAATCTATGGGTTAACTGTATGTTTAGTTAAGTGGAACACATGTTTTTGAACAAAAGAAATTTATGGGTTAACTGTATGTTTAGTTAAGTGGAACACATGTTTTTGAACAAAAGAAATCTATGGGTTAACTATATGTTTAGTTAAGTGGAACACATGTTTTTGAACAAAAGAAATCTATGGGTTAACTGTATGTTTAGTTAAGTGGAACACACGTTTTGAACAAAAGAAATCTATGGGTTAACTGTATGTTTAGTTAAGTGGAACACACGTTTTTGAACAAAAGAAATCTATGGGTTAACTGTATGTTTAGTTAAGTGGAACACATGTTTTTGAACAAAAGAAATCTGTGGGTTAACTGTATGTTTAGTTAAGTGGAACACATGTTTTTGAACAAAAGAAATCTGTGGGTTAACTGTATGTTTAGTTAAGTGGAACACATGTTTTTGAACAAAAGAAATCTATGGGTTAACTGTATGTTTAGTTAAGTGGAACATATGTTTTTGAACAAAAGAAATCTATGGGTTAACTGTATGTTTAGTTAAGTGGAACACATGTTTTTGAACTAAAGAAATCTATGGGTTAACTGTATGTTTAGTTAAGTGGAACACATGTTTTGAACAAAAGAAATCTATGGGTTAACTGTATGTTTAGTTAAGTGGAACACATGTTTTTGAACAAAAGAAATCTATGGGTTAACTGTATGTTTATTTAAGTGGAACACACGTTTTTGAACAAAAGAAATCTATGGGTTAACTGTATGTTTATTTAAGTGGAACACACGTTTTTGAACAAAAGAAATCTATGGGTTAACTGTATGTTTAGTTGAGTGGAACACATGTTTTTGGACTAAAGAAATCTATGGGTTAACTGTATGTTTAGTTAAGTGGAACACATGTTTTTGAAGAAAAGAAATCTATGGGTTAACTGTATGTTATGTTTTGTAGGAAAATTGTAGAACTTGAAGAAGAGTTACGTGTTGTCGGTAACAACTTAAAATCGTTGGAAGTTAGTGAGGAAAAGGTAAAGTTGATGAAAATAATAATGAAGTTGCTAATTTTGATTCGATTTGTTTAAAAAAGGATTAATATATATTAATAATATGCTTGCCTGCCCAGAACTTTCCTCGCAAGTTTCTCGATCAAACTCTAAAAATCTAATATCATTTGAAAGGCTTCGTCTGAGGAGTCTAGATTGCATATTGTCTTTTCTATTGAAAATTATATTACCTATGTTTTGCTCAGTCAAACTTTTTAATGCAACGAGTATGTTACACGATGGTACAGTGTAGCGTTCTCACGTGAAGACTGGTTTCGACCTCAACTTTGATTATTTATTTGCAAATTATTTCGCACAAACAACACTTAACCCGCGTGTAAATTTGTAAAAAATGAACTTTACATTAAATTAAGTTGCTTTGGGCTTTTTCTACTTATTTAAGTTGAAAATATGCATGTATAGTTCGTGCGAAACCATATGCTTATCACTTTGTGAAAACCAATCAGACGTTTGATAATCAGCTAAGTTTATCTTCATTACAGGTTTACTTTTACTATGTAATAATTTAGCTTCGGTTTGTTGCATAGACGGTCATGAACACCTTTTAGCTACTACTTTCTTTATAACGGTTTTATTCTACGTTTTTATGAATTCCTAGGTTTGAACTCGTAAAACCATGTCGTACACTAAATGTTCACACACTGTACGCCGTTATAATACCATTAATATAGTTTGTTGTTTACTGTACGGGTAATTATTTATATTAAACAAAGTTACGTCTACGTGAGTTGGTTAACCACATAAAACAATTTCAAAGATACCAGAATGTATTAATCTAATACATAATGATTTCAAGAGAGTTTATCTAAAATACAACGCAGGAAAGTGATAGAATAAATAAAGTACAAACGAAGGCCATGAAAACTACTGCGAAAGTTTGGAATCTTGTAATGCTAAAACCATATGTGTCACAGATATGTAGCGTTGTAAAAACTATCGAATTGCTTTGAATATATTTTTACCCTTTTCTATGTTTACTTTCTTTGTCAGTTAATATTTTGTAATTTATTACGGATCTCTCATGGTGTTTGTTAATGATATTGTGTTTGTATAAAGGCCTAATTATTAATGTTTGTTTTCGGTTTATAGCACTATTCACAAACTTCTTAGTTATCTTCTGCAACGTTTTTACTGGTTCACTATCTTGTGCCTCTAGTTAAAATTTTTAACATTAAAGTTCATAGTAATTAATTTTTACATTCATTAAGTTTGTGGCTACTTCTTAGTGACGTCTTTATTGTCAACTTAGCTCTTCGTTTTCTTCGACCTTTCCTTTCCTACAAGTAATAAATTATAATAACGCATTTACTAAGTTCAGTTTTGAAAACTTCAGTGTTTTTTTAAGTTGCATTATTCTTTAATAAATTAAAACTGTGCACAGAATATAAAACTGTTATTTTTTTGGGAAATCTCTCAGCACCACAAATTCAAATGTTCTGAACGTTATAGCAGCTTTACACAAATAAGGAAAATTTAGGCTTAATACACATTTTACTAATGCCATATATTGAGTGTAGATTCCATTGATATGTGTTTCTTTTTTTTTAGGCTCAACAGAGAGAAGAAGCATATGAAACTCAAATTCGTAGCATGACTTCCAGGTTAAAGGAGGTGAGTTCTATTATCTTTCTGTATTTTCAAATTGCTGACATAATTCCTTTTGACTGTCTTCAGTTTACGAGGACATAAACTATTGACTTCTGACAATTATCCCCATATCTTGTAAGAGTTACAAAATAGCGAATCCAACTTTTCAGGGTTACAAAGCTAAGTAAAAACGTAAGTTTTTTAGTGCAAGAATTAATCTTTTGAATAAGATCTGTTTTTATTGGTGAACAAAGTATAGAACAATAACAACATACCTGGAAGTAGCCACACAATACTACACAAACCAGTGATGACGAGAAACCCACTTCTTGAGAAAATTTATATGCAAAAACGGCTCGTTTGGGCTGAGAAAACACTTTTACATAGAAGAGCGAACAACGTTTCGACCTTCTTCGGTCATCGTCAGGTTCACAAACCTCAGCCCAAACGAGCCGTTTTTGCATATAAAATTTACTACACAAACCAATATAAGTGTGTTGGCAGTAGTCATGAGTACCACACAAAGCACCACAACTGTGTCGGAAGTTGTTGCACAGTACTACACAAAGAACTATAACTGTGTTCGAAATATTCATACACTACTACACAAAGCACTATAACTGTGTTGGAAATATTCATACACTACTACACAAAGCACTATAACTGTGTTGGAAATATTCATACAGTACTACACAAAGCACTATAACTGTGTTGGAAATATTCATACACTACTACACAAAGCACTATAACTGTGTTGGAAATATTCATACACTACTACACAAAGCACCACAACTGTGTCGGAAGTTGTTGCACAGTACTACACAAAGAACTATAACTGTGTTCGAAATATTCATACACTACTACACAAAGCACTATAACTGTGTTGGAAATATTCATACACTACTACACAAAGCACTATAACTGTGTTGGAAATATTAATACACTACTACACAAAGCACTATAACTGTGTTGGAAATATTCATACACTACTACACAAAGCACCACAACTGTGTCGGAAGTTGTTGCACAGTACTACACAAAGAACTATAACTGTGTTCGAAATATTCATACACTACTACACAAAGCACTATAACTGTGTTGGAAATATTCATACACTACTACACAAAGCACTATAACTGTGTTGGAAATATTAATACACTACTACACAAAGCACTATAACTGTGTTGGAAATATTCATACAATACTACACAAAGAACTATAACTGTGTTGGAAATATTCATACAGTACTACACAAAGCACTATAACTGTGTTGGAAATATTCATACACTACTACACAAAGCACTATAACTGTGTTGGAAATATTCATGCACTACTACACAAAGCACTATAACTGTGTTGGAAATAGTCATGCACTACTACACAAAGAACTATAACTGTGTTGGAAATATTCATACACTACTACACAAAGCACTATAACTGTGTTGGAAATATTCATACACTACTACACAAATCACTATAACTGTGTTGGAAATATTCATACACTACTACACAAAGCACTATAACTGTGTTGGAAATATTCATACAGTACTACACAAAGCACTATAACTGTGTTGGAAATATTCATACAGTACTACACAAAGCACTATAACTGTGTTGGAAATATTCATACAGTACTACACAAAGCACTATAACTGTGTTGGAAATATTCATACACTACTACACAAAGAACTATAACTGTGTTGGAAATATTCATACACTACTACACAAAGCACTATAACTGTGTTGGAAATATTCATACACTACTACACAAAGCACTATAACTGTGTTGGAAATATTCATACAATACTACACAAAGCACTATAACTGTGTTGGAAATATTCATACAGTACTACACAAAGCACTATAACTGTGTTGGAAATATTCATACACTACTACACAAAGCACTATAACTGTGTTGGAAATATTCATACACTACTACACAAAGCACTATAACTGTGTTGGAAATATTCATACACTACTACACAAAGCACTATAACTGTGTTGGAAATATTCATACACTACTACACAAAGCACTATAACTGTGTTGGAAATATTCATACACTACTACACAAAGCACTATAACTGTGTTGGAAATATTCATACACTACTACACAAAGCACTATAACTGTGTTGGAAATATTCATACAGTACTACACAAAGCACTATAACTGTGTTGGAAATATTCATACACTACTACACAAAGCACTATAACTGTGTTGGAAATATTCATACACTACTACACAAAGCACTATAATTGTGTTGGAAATATTCATACAGTACTACACAAAGAACTATAACTGTGTTGGAAATAGTCATGCAGTACTACACAAAGAATTATAACTGTGTTGGAAATATTCATACACTACTACACAAAGCACTATAACTGTGTTGGAAATAGTCATGCGCTACTACACAAAGAACTATAACTGTGTTGGAAATAGTCATGCACTACTACACAAAGCACTATAACTGTGTTGGAAATAGTCATGCAATACTACACAAAGAACTATAACTGTGTTCGAAATATTCATACACTACTACACAAAGCACTATAACTGTGTTGGAAATATTCATACACTACTACACAAAGCACTATAACTGTGTTGGAAATATTAATACACTACTACACAAAGCACTATAACTGTGTTGGAAATATTCATACAATACTACACAAAGAACTATAACTGTGTTGGAAATATTCATACAGTACTACACAAAGCACTATAACTGTGTTGGAAATATTCATACACTACTACACAAAGCACTATAACTGTGTTGGAAATATTCATGCACTACTACACAAAGCACTATAACTGTGTTGGAAATAGTCATGCACTACTACACAAAGAACTATAACTGTGTTGGAAATATTCATACACTACTACACAAAGCACTATAACTGTGTTGGAAATATTCATACACTACTACACAAATCACTATAACTGTGTTGGAAATATTCATACACTACTACACAAAGCACTATAACTGTGTTGGAAATATTCATACAGTACTACACAAAGCACTATAACTGTGTTGGAAATATTCATACAGTACTACACAAAGCACTATAACTGTGTTGGAAATATTCATACAGTACTACACAAAGCACTATAACTGTGTTGGAAATATTCATACACTACTACACAAAGAACTATAACTGTGTTGGAAATATTCATACACTACTACACAAAGCACTATAACTGTGTTGGAAATATTCATACACTACTACACAAAGCACTATAACTGTGTTGGAAATATTCATACAATACTACACAAAGCACTATAACTGTGTTGGAAATATTCATACAGTACTACACAAAGCACTATAACTGTGTTGGAAATATTCATACACTACTACACAAAGCACTATAACTGTGTTGGAAATATTCATACACTACTACACAAAGCACTATAACTGTGTTGGAAATATTCATACACTACTACACAAAGCACTATAACTGTGTTGGAAATATTCATACACTACTACACAAAGCACTATAACTGTGTTGGAAATATTCATACACTACTACACAAAGCACTATAACTGTGTTGGAAATATTCATACACTACTACACAAAGCACTATAACTGTGTTGGAAATATTCATACAGTACTACACAAAGCACTATAACTGTGTTGGAAATATTCATACACTACTACACAAAGCACTATAACTGTGTTGGAAATATTCATACACTACTACACAAAGCACTATAACTGTGTTGGAAATATTCATACAGTACTACACAAAGAACTATAACTGTGTTGAAATAGTCATGCAGTACTACACAAAGAATTATAACTGTGTTGGAAATATTCATACACTACTACACAAAGCACTATAACTGTGTTGGAAATATTCATGCACTACTACACAAAGAACTATAACTGTGTTGGAAATAGTCATGCACTACTACACAAAGCACTATAACTGTGTTGGAAATATTCATACACTACTACACAAAGCACTATAACTGTGTTGGAAATATTCATACACTACTACACAAAGCACTATAACTGTGTTGGAAATATTCATACACTACTACACAAAGCACTATAACTGTGTTGGAAATATTCATACACTACTACACAAAGCACTATAACTGTGTTGGAAATATTCATACAGTACTACACAAAGAACTATAACTGTGTTGGAAATAGTCATGCAGTACTACACAAAGAACTATAACTGTTGGAAATAGTCATGCACTACTACACAAAGCACTATAACTGTGTTGGAAACATTCATACAGTACTACACAAAGAACTCTCACTGTGTTGGAAATAGTCATGCAGTACTACACAAAGAACTATAACTGTGTTGGAAATAGTCATGCACTACTACACAAAGAACTATAACTGTGCTGGAAATATTCATACACTACTACACAAAGCACTATAACTGTGTTGGAAATATTCATACACTACTACACAAAGAACTATAACTGTGTTGGAAATAGTCATGCAGTACTACACAAAGAACTATAATTGTGTTGGAAATATTCATACACTACTACACAAAGCACTATAACTGTGTTGGAAATATTCATACAGTACTACACAAAGCACTATAACTGTGTTGGAAATATTCATACACTACTACACAAAGATCTATAACTGTGTTGGAAATATTCATACAGTACTACACAAAGAATTATAACTGTGTTGGAAATATTCATACACTACTACACAAAGCACTATAACTGTGTTAGAAATAGTCATGCACTACTACACAAAGAACTATAACTGTGTTGGAAATATTCATACACTACTACACAAAGAACTATAACTGTGTTGGAAATAGTCATGCACTACTACACAAAGCACTATAACTGTGTTGGAAATAGTCATGCACTACTACACAAAGAACTATAACTGTGTTGGAAATATTCATACACTACTACACAAAGCACTATAACTGTGTTGGAAATATTCATACACTACTACACAAAGCACTATAACTGTGTTGGAAATATTCATACACTACTACACAAAGCACTATAACTGTGTTGGAAATATTCATACACTACTACACAAAGCACTATAACTGTGTTGGAAATATTCATACAGTACTACACAAAGAACTATAACTGTGTTGGAAATAGTCATGCAGTACTACACAAAGAACTATAACTGTTGGAAATAGTCATGCACTACTACACAAAGCACTATAACTGTGTTGGAAACATTCATACAGTACTACACAAAGAACTCTCACTGTGTTGGAAATAGTCATGCAGTACTACACAAAGAACTATAACTGTGTTGGAAATAGTCATGCACTACTACACAAAGAACTATAACTGTGCTGGAAATATTCATACACTACTACACAAAGCACTATAACTGTGTTGGAAATATTCATACACTACTACACAAAGATCTATAACTGTGTTGGAAATATTCATACACTACTACACAAAGCACTATAACTGTGTTGGAAATATTCATACAGTACTACACAAAGCACTATAACTGTGTTGGAAATATTCATACACTACTACACAAAGCACTATAACTGTGTTGGAAATGTTCATACACTACTACACAAAGCACTATAACTGTGTTGGAAATATTCATACAGTACTACACAAAGCACTATAACTGTGTTGGAAATATTCATACACTACTACACAAAGCACTATAACTGTGTTGGAAATATTCATACAGTACTACACAAAGAACTATAACTGTGTTGGAAATAGTCATGCACTACTACACAAAGAACTATAACTGTGTTGGAAATAGTCATGCAGTACTACACAAAGAATTATAACTGTGATGGAAATATTCATACACTACTACACAAAGCACTATAACTGTGTTGGAAATAGTCATGCACTACTACACAAAGAACTATAACTGTGTTGGAAATATTCATACACTACTACACAAAGAACTATAACTGTGTTGGAAATAGTCATGCACTACTACACAAAGCACTATAACTGTGTTGGAAATAGTCATGCACTACTACACAAAGAACTATAACTGTGTTGGAAATATTCATACACTACTACACAAAGCACTATAACTGTGTTGGAAATATTCATACAGTACTACACAAAGAACTATAACTGTGTTGGAAATAGTCATGCAGTACTACACAAAGCACTATAACTGTGTTGGATATATTCTTACACTACTACACAAAGCACTATAACTGTGTTGGAAATATTCATACACTACTACACAAAGATCTATAACTGTGTTGGAAATATTCATACACTACTACACAAAGCACTATAACTGTGTTGGAAATATTCATACACTACTACACAAAGCACTATAACTGTGTTGGAAATATTCATACAGTACTACACAAAGCACTATAACTGTGTTGGAAATATTCATACACTACTACACAAAGCACTATAACTGTGTTGGAAATATTCATACACTACTACACAAAGCACTATAACTGTGTTGGAAATATTCATACAGTACTACACAAAGCACTAATACTGTGTTGGAAATATTCATACACTACTACACAAAGCACTATAACTGTGTTGGAAATATTCATACAGTACTACACAAAGAACTATAACTGTGTTGGAAATAGTCATGCACTACTACACAAAGAACTATAACTGTGTTGGAAATATTCATACACTACTACACAAAGCATTATAACTGTGTTGGAAATATTCATACACTACTACACAAAGAACTATAACTGTGTTGGAAATAGTCATGCACTACTACACAAAGAACTATAACTGTGTTGGAAATATTCATACACTACTACACAAAGATCTATAACTGTGTTGGAAATATTCATACAGTACTACACAAAGCACTATAACTGTGTTGGAAATATTCATACACTACTACACAAAGCACTATAACTGTGTTGGAAATATTCATACAGTACTACACAAAGAACTATAACTGTGTTGGAAATAGTCATGCAGTACTACACAAAGAATTATAACTGTGATGGAAATATTCATACACTACTACACAAAGCACTATAACTGTGTTGGAAATAGTCATGCACTACTACACAAAGAACTATAACTGTGTTGGAAATATTCATACACTACTACACAAAGAACTATAACTGTGTTGGAAATAGTCATGCACTACTACACAAAGCACTATAACTGTGTTGGAAATAGTCATGCACTACTACACAAAGAACTATAACTGTGTTGGAAATATTCATACACTACTACAGAAAGAACTATAACTGTGTTGGAAATATTCATACACTACTACACAAAGCACTATAACTGTGTTGGAAATATTCATACAGTACTACACAAAGAACTATAACTGTGTTGGAAATAGTCATGCAGTACTACACAAAGCACTATAACTGTGTTGGAAATATTCATACACTACTACACAAAGAACTATAACTGTTGGAAATAGTCATGCACTACTACACAAAGCACTATAACTGTGTTGGAAATATTCATACAGTACTACACAAAGAACTCTCACTGTGTTGGAAATAGTCATGCAGTACTACACAAAGAACTATAACTGTGTTGGAAATAGTCATGCACTACTACACAAAGAACTATAACTGTGTTGGAAATATTCATACACTACTACACAAAGCACTATAACTGTGTTGGAAATATTCATACAGTACTACACAAAGCACTATAACTGTGTTGGAAATATTGATACACTACTACACAAAGATCTATAACTGTGTTGGAAATATTCATACAGTACTACACAAAGCACTATAACTGTGTTGGAAATATTCATACACTACTACACAAAGCACTATAACTGTGTTGGAAATATTCCTACACTACTACACAAAGATCTATAACTGTGTTGGAAATATTCATACACTACTACACAAAGCACTATAACTGTGTTGGAAATATTCATACAGTACTACACAAAGCACTATAACTGTGTTGGAAATATTCATACACTACTACACAAAGCACTATAACTGTGTTGGAAATATTCATACAGTACTACACAAAGCACTATAACTGTGTTGGAAATATTCATACACTACTACACAAAGCACTATAACTGTGTTGGAAATATTCATACAGTACTACACAAAGTACTATAACTGTGTTGGAAATATTTATACACTACTACACAAAGCACTATAACTGTGTTGGAAATATTCATACAGTACTACACAAAGAACTATAACTGTGTTGGAAATAGTCATGCAGTACTACACAAAGAATTATAACTGTGTTGGAAATATTCATACACTACTACACAAAGAACTCTCACTGTGTTGGAAATAGTCATGCAGTACTACCCAAAGAATTATAACTGTTGGAAATATTCATACAGTACTACACAAAGAACTATAACTGTGTTGGAGGTAGTTACACAGTATTCTATAAAGCACTATAACTGTGTTGAGGTAGATGTGCAGTATTACACAAAACACTATAATTGTTTTAGAAGTATTCGTACAATACTGCACAAAGTACTGCAACTGTGTTTAGCACTACACAAAGCATTATAATTGTGTTGGAAATAGCTGTGCAACAATACACAAAACATGATAATTGACATTCATGTTCTCATAACTTTCACTTCAGGAGACTCTGAAATCTGGGATATTTTATATCTTATTATAATTCTAAAACGAAGCTTACTTTTGAATAGAATTTTATGGATTTTGTGTAATAAGAATTTTATAGTCTTAAATAATAAGTTAATAGAAGAAAACTCAGCTAAAACTGCTATAGTATGAGGTAAATGAAAACAAAAGTATGGAAAAAATGCGAGATAGCCATTCTTTATGGTAAAGGTTATTTTCCTTTTTTGTTTTCAATGGTTTAATAGAGTACCATATTGTTTACAGTTTGAAAAATATTTACACACGATAAGTTAGGTTAACATGAACTTAAATGCCATATACAGTAACAATAACAGTAAGTTTTTACTTTAAAAATTGTGTTATTCGATTTTTTTGTTACTTTAGGCTGAAGCTCGAGCAGAATTCGCCGAAAGATCTGTTCAGAAACTTCAGAAAGAAGTTGACAGGCTTGAAGGTAAAAACAAAGAGAATAGTCTATTTCTTACAACAAAGTTACATGATACGTCTATTGCACGGAATCGATACCCGGCTATTGGTGTTCTAAATTCGTAGACTTCTTCTGTTCACCCTGGTATCAATTAAATATAATAAAGGAAAAAAAGGATAGAATGGTTTTAAATTATGAACAAACTTCAAACTAAATCATAGTAATTTTTAGTTATAGGTCATGCCACATATAATCTTGGTGAGTGATAGTGTAAAAAAACCTGTTGGTGGATTTATAGTATGGGGAAAGTCGCATTCTAGTTTAGACTACTTATGCCATTATAGTTTTAATGTTGTACGTATGAGTTACCCACGTTACTAACTTACCAGTAAAGGCCCTATAGCCCTATACTTCTAAATCTTTTTACTAAATGGACATAGCTATGAATGATCCCAGAGTAGATGCCTTTAAAATTCATTATTAATGTGGAGAACTTTATGATTTATCCATTTTCATGTAAAGTGTTTTATTTTATGTTGGCATACAGATATTGTTTTCTGTGTGTGCTCATGGGATACGTATGCTCATGATGTTAAGTGCTCATGGAAATGTATACCGATGTCCACAAACAGTTTATTTGTTTTTAGAGGAAACTCTCTTTGGGGTATGTGTTGTGTTCACTGCACATAATCTAAACTCAGATTTTAGTGTTGTAAGTCCATAGACTTAACTACCACTGTTCCATTGGGGGAACTTGGATTCTAATAGATTTTACTATTATTTCTCTGTTACCACATAAAACTAATGTATGTAAAGAAGTTAAGCACTTCTATACTCTACATTTTAAAATCTCATATAAACTCTCATCTTGATTTCTTTTTACAGATGACTTGGTCAACGAGAAGGACAAATACAAGGCCATCTCAGACGAGTTGGACCAAACCTTTGCAGAGCTTACTGGTTATTAAACGTTTCACATTTCTGTCTTTGTGCTGCAAAGTGCAATTCTGTATCCAGTATAAGCTTTCAATTTAAACACTTAAATTAACTTTAGAACACTCTTAGAGTGTCAGACAGAATTAACGTATATAAATCTGTAGCAGATTAAAGAAATGTTGCTGAAGTAATCTCGTGTATGAAAGAGGAAGAAAAAAACGATTATCTCTAGAGTTGTGTCTTTATTTTTACATGAAGTTTACAGATACGTCTGACCTTATTGGTTACATGAATATTACAAGAGTTATTATTGCTGTTTTATTTATTACAGAGATATCAGAGCATGATACCACTAAATATTACTCAAGTTATAAGATGCAGCCATTTCCATAACAATAACATTTAAAAATAAGGTGCCTTCCCTCTGGTGGTTCCTAGAATTGTTCATTCGTATGTAATGAAACTTATGTTTCCAAACAAATTGGCGATCCTAATTCCCATAAAGGACTCAAATAAAATGAGTATTAGGTCAACAATATGCATCTTTCACGTGATATTTAAAGACAGGCTTAAGTACATGACTAATAAATTTCAGGAGAAATACATGATAACGTGAATGGATATCTTGTATAACAACAATTATGAATGTGAGATGTTTTCAGTAGTAGGCGATGAGTGATAAAACTAGGTGTCACTGAGTTTGTGGTACTCAGAGGAGAACTGTAGTTAGATATTAACAAAGATTTAGTTAGACATCTATAATATGTTCCAAAGAAGAGTGGAATAAAAGTTATCACACTATTATGACTGGAAAACAGGTTTATCAGGACATTTAGTAACAGGTTGAGAACTGCAGATGATAAATATTCAAATGGCTGAAAACTTGGTGCTCAGAGAGCCTTAAATCAATTGTGTAAATACTATTGGCATGCAAATCAAAACTCTATATGCTGGTCTCTCTGAGTGTTGTATTCCAATCATTTTTAGAACAGCCATGTAATTTGCTAACAGTTTGGGCTTTTTTCTTGATAATGGAGAAATCCATTCCACAGATCATGCAGGAAAGTAGTGGAGTACAACAGGTGTAAACTGTTTATTTCGTGTACATACTGCAAGCTTTTAAACAATAGCAAAAGCAGCAGAAGAATATGTAAATCAACAAGAGAACTGAAGTGTGTCCAAGCTATGGTATTAGTAAACAGCGATGATGAAACACATTCATCCATACCACCCAACAATATATATATTTTCCCCACTCCAGGAGATTAAAAAGAAAGAAGACGAAGTCTGGTGTCATGTATGGATTATTTTTGTAAATCAAAAACAAGTTTAGCCACAGTTATCGTGTTTACAAGGCTAGCAATTGTCCCCAAGATCAAGGTATTATATAAATTAAATGTGAATTTATGCATTGTTTTTCATCTAAGATCAAAAACTACAAAAATAACAAGCATTTTCAATCAAAATTTCCAAACCTAGAAGTTCCTTACAGTTTTTTTCGAAATATAAGCACCTTTCAAATGTTTTTCTTCTGGGTAAGACAAAACTCCTGTTTAAGGTTTTCAAAGTAATTTTTATTGTTAAATATCTAATGTTGCACGCTTGCTGTTTGTCTAAGAAATAAAAACAATCACAAATTTCACATTTAATTTTAAATTAGTAAATCATTTTATTGCATGCTTCACAAAAGGATTTTTTAACGACAATTACTCAGACTGTTATATCCTTGGTGTTTTTTCCAAACTTTAGTTAAAATTCTTATTTGTGTTATTTTACCTTTATGTACGCTTTTCAAAATGAACTCTTCCTTCATCAAAACTTCCAAAATTTAAGCCCTGAGTTGACATGAATATTCCCGGTCATTATTGGCTTTACTTCTGAACAAAATACCAACGATAGAAGAGAAATAGAAATTTTTTTTATCAAAATTAGAATATTATTACATCTTCTTTCCAAACTTAGTCCACCTTTAAGTCTGTTTTGTATTCAGAATAAGAGATTTTTTTTAATGTTTTGAAGTGATATAACATTTTTCATTAAAGAACTTTTGTTTTACTATTGAGTTTTCTAAGAAATAGATACAATGACAGATTTCAAACTTAATTTTTTATAAAATACATAATCTATGCACATTTCAAAAATATTTTTTTTATCAAAATTACCATATTTGTAACCTTTGGGCGCAGATAGCCTAGTTGCTTTGCACCATAAAACACCAAACCAGCCAACCAACTATAACCTTTGTATTTTCAAACATTTTGTGACAATATTTTTAATGTTAATCGGGTATAAAAATAAATTTGAAGTATGCTTTTCAAGATGGAACTTACGCAATTTTCTTTAATTTCGAAAATAAATAATATATATTTACACGAATTTTCTATAAAATAACTATAATTTTACTGCTTGGTAGTTAAACTATAAGCTAATTAAATAAACGAGGAAATAAAAATATCATTCATAAATCGGAGTTAATTAATATAATCAATATTTATTTCAATTATAGGTTAAAACATAGTTTGGTAAAATTAAACGCTTGTATGGTTTTTCCACAGTATAACATTTGTATGTGCCATAAAAACGAAATAAATTGCTCATGTAATCTTATAGAAATGATTCAGTTTACAAACCACCAGAGTAATTTTGTTTTTTGGAATTTCGCACAAAGCTACTCGAGGGCTATCTTTGCTAGCCGTACCTAATTTAGCAGTGTAAGACTAGAGGGAAGGCAGCTAGTCATCACCACCCACCGCCAACTCTTGGGCTACTCTTTTACCAACGAATAGTGGGATTGACCGTCACATTATAACGTCCCCACGGCTGGGAGGGCGAACATGTTTGGCGCGAACCCGCGGATTACGAGTCGCACGTCTTACGTGCTAGGCAATTATATTTTGTGTATTATTTAGCTACAAAAGCTATCCAGCTTCGTATAAAAATAAACTCGTAGCCCAATCTGTTGTCCAGTTTACTACTTTTTACGACTTTTGTTTGTCTCAGAACATTGGAGCTCTCGTTATTGATATCAGAGAATATGTGACATTTATATATATGCTTACTTATTTTAAAAAAATACACATACTGTCATATTCCTCTTACAAAAATATTGTCTTGAAATCACTTTTTGTTTAAATATCTCTAATGCTATTAAATTGTCTTTTCGGTATCATTTAATTTTGAGTTGGTTTTAAAATAATTTAGCGTTATATAAAGAGTAACTTAAAAGGCCAGTTTATTGACAAATTTAAAATTTTCATCATTAGAAATAAGTGATCATTAAAAATTACTTTGAAATGACTGTGAAATGTTTGTAGATAAAGTTGATGTAAATTGTGGTCACAATCGGTATATTGCATCTCTCTCTTCGCTGATCTCACAGAATATGTTCTGTTTTACATTTTCTTAGAAGAAACAATATCGCGTCTTATCTCTTCATCAGAGTGTAGGTTTCGATCGAGTTCACCATAATAGATTTTGAAATCTAGACCTCTGGAGAGGAAACGTTTGTTAACAAGAATCCCCAGCTCTTATGGTGTTGTTTACAATATTTATTATAACATTATGGGGTCTCCACTACCTCCCCAGATAGGGTGTTAATTTCTGACTCTTGAGTTTTTATCCCTAATCACTACGTCATGTCAGGCCTCTGTTAATTTCTTTATAATGATGCAATATAGTTTGTAATTGTTTGAAGTTTCATTTTATTTTGATTATATATTGCAAAGGCACAATCACTAAAATTTATATTTTGTACAATGCTCTTTTCTAAATCAATACCACAGTGTACCATATTAATTCACGTTATATGTTAGTTAATTAGTTAGTTTTAAGTGACACACCCCTATGGTTTTCGAGCTAAAAGGCAACAGAACTGGGGTTTTGTCGAAGGTGTACTTACTTACATGACAATCATTCCCACCTATTTCAGTTATACGCAGTATGACAAAATAGATGCTTTTATGCCATTATGTAATTTCGCTATTCTTAATGCGTGTGCAATATTATGTTAAAGGATCGAAACCTATTTCTGACCAAGAAACGTCATCTTACTTCGTAGCATGAGATTGAATCAAAACGTTCATTACTATGAACTACATTGGACATGTTAACATTGTAACAACAGATTGAATCAATATGTTCAATGCTATGAACTACATTGGACAGGTTAACATTATAACAAGTGATTGAATCAGTATGTTGATTACTATGAACTACATTGGACAGGTTAACATTATAACAAGTGATTGAATCAGTATGTTGATTACTATGAACTACATTGGACAGGTTAACATTATAACAAGTGATTGAATCAGTATATTGATTACTATGAACTACATTGGACAGGTTAACATTATAACAAGTGATTGAATCAGTATATTGATTACTATGAACTACATTGGACAGGTTAACATTATAACAAGTGATTGAATCAGTATGTTGATTACTATGAACTACATTGGACAGGTTAACATTATAACAAGAGATTGAATCAGTATGTTGATTACTATGAAATACATTGGACAGGTTAACATTATAACAAGTGATTGAATCAGTATGTTGATTACTATGAACTACATTGGACAGGTTAACATTATAACAAGTGATTGAATCAGTATGTTGATTACTATGAACTACATTGGACAGGTTAACATTATAACAAGTGATTGAATCAGTATGTTGATTACTATGAACTACATTGGACAGGTTAACATTATAACAAGTGATTGAATCAGTATGTTGATTACTATGAAATACATTGGACAGGTTAACATTATAACAAGTGATTGAATCAGTATGTTGATTACTATGAACTACATTGGACAGGTTAACATTATAACAAGTGATTGAATCAGTATGTTGATTACTATGAACTACATTGGACAGGTTAACATTATAACAAGTGATTGAATCAGTATGTTGATTACTATAAACTACATTGGACAGGTTAACATTATAACAAGAGATTGAATCAGTATGTTGATTACTATGAACTACATTGGACAGGTTAACATTATAACAAGAGATTGAATCAGTATGTTGATTACTATGAACTACATTGGACAGGTTAACATTATAACAAGTGATTGAATCAGTATGTTGATTACTATGAAATACATTGGACAGGTTAACATTATAACAAGAGAGTGAATCAGTATGTTGATTACTATGAACTACATTGGACAGGTTAACATTATAACAAGAGAGTGAATCAGTATGTTGATTACTATGAAATACATTGGACAGGTTAACATTATAACAAGTGATTGAATCAGTATGTTGATTACTATGAAATACATTGGACAGGTTAACATTATAACAAGTGATTGAATCAGTATGTTGATTACTATGAAATACATTGGACAGGTTAACATTATAACAAGAGAGTGAATCAGTATGTTGATTACTATGAAATACATTGGACAGGTTAACATTATAACAAGAGAGTGAATCAGTATGTTGATTACTATGAACTACATTGGACAGGTTAACATTATAACAAGTGATTGAATCAGTATGTTGATTACTATGAACTACATTGGACAGGTTAACATTATAAGAAGTGATTGAATCAGTATGTTGATTACTATGAACTACAATGGACAGGTTAACATAATAACAAGTAATTGAATCAGTATGTTGATTACTATGAACTACATTGGACAGGTTAACATTATAACAAGTGATTGAATCAGTATATTGATTACTATGAACTACATTGGACAGGTTAACATTATAACAAGTGATTGAATCAGTATGTTGATTACTATGAACTACATTAGACAGGTTAACATTCTAACAAGAGAATGAATCAGTATGTTGATTACTATTAAATACATTGGACAGGTTAACATTATAACAAGTGATTGAATCAGTATGTTGATTACTATGAAATACATTGGACAGGTTAACATTATAACAAGTGATTGAATCAGTATGTTGATTACTATGAAATACATTGGACAGGTTAACATTATAACAAGAGATTGAATCAGTATGTTGATTACTATGAAATACATTGGACAGGTTAACATTATAACAAGAGAGTGAATCAGTATGTTGATTACTATGAACTACATTGGACAGGTTAACATTATAACAAGTGATTGAATCAGTATGTTGATTACTATGAACTACATTGGACAGGTTAACATTATAACAAGTGATTGAATCAGTATGTTGATTACTATGAAATACATTGGACAGGTTAACATTATAACAAGAGATTGAATCAGTATATTGATTACTATGAACTACATTGGACAGGTTAACATTATAACAAGAGAGTGAATCAGTATGTTGATTACTATGAAATACATTGGACAGGTTAACATTATAACAAGTGATTGAATCAGTATGTTGATTACTATGAAATACATTGGACAGGTTAACATTATAACAAGAGAGTGAATCAGTATGTTGATTACTATGAAATACATTGGACAGGTTAACATTATAACAAGAGAGTGAATCAGTATGTTGATTACTATGAACTACATTGGACAGGTTAACATTATAACAAGTGATTGAATCAGTATGTTGATTACTATGAACTACATTGGACAGGTTAACATTATAACAAGTGATTGAATCAGTATGTTGATTACTATGAAATACATTGGACAGGTTAACATTATAACAAGAGATTGAATCAGTATATTGATTACTATGAACTACATTGGACAGGTTAACATTATAACAAGTGATTGAATCAGTATGTTGATTACTATGAACTACATTGGACAGGTTAACATTATAACAAGTGATTGAATCAGTATGTTGATTACTATGAACTACATTGGACAGGTTAACATTATAACAAGAGATTGAATCAGTATGTTGATTACTTGAAATACATTGGACAGGTTAACATTATAACAAGTGATTGAATCAGTATGTTGATTACTATGAAATACATTGGACAGGTTAACATTATAACAAGAGATTGAATCAGTATGTTGATTACTATGAACTACATTGGACAGGTTAACATTATAACAAGTGATTGAATCAGTATGTTGATTACTATGAACTACATTGGACAGGTTAACATTATAACAAGTGATTGAATCAGTATGTTGATTACTATGAACTACATTGGACAGGTTAACATTATAACAAGAGAGTGAATCAGTATGTTGATTACTATGAACTACATTGGACAGGTTAACATTATAACAAGTGATTGAATCAGTATGTTGATTACTATGAAATACATTGGACAGGTTAACATTATAACAAGTGATTGAATCAGTATGTTGATTACTATGAAATACATTGGACAGGTTAACATTATAACAAGAGAGTGAATCAGTATGTTGATTACTTTGAAATACATTGGACAGGTTAACATTATAACAAGAGAGTGAATCAGTATGTTGATTACTATGAACTACATTGGACAGGTTAACATTATAACAAGTGATTGAATCAGTATGTTGATTACTATGAACTACATTGGACAGGTTAACATTATAACAAGTGATTGAATCAGTATGTTGATTACTATGAAATACATTGGACAGGTTAACATTATAACAAGAGATTGAATCAGTATGTTGATTACTATGAACTACAATGGACAGGTTAACATTATAACAAGTGATTGAATCAGTATGTTGATTACTATGAACTACATTGGACAGGTTAACATTATAACAAGTGATTGAATCAGTATATTGATTACTATGAACTACATTGGACAGGTTAACATTATAACAAGTGATTGAATCAGTATGTTGATTACTATGAACTACATTAGACAGGTTAACATTATAACAAGAGAATGAATCAGTATGTTGATTACTATGAAATACATTGGACAGGTTAACATTATAACAAGTGATTGAATCAGTATGTTGATTACTATGAAATACATTGGACAGGTTAACATTATAACAAGTGATTGAATCAGTATGTTGATTACTATGAAATACATTGGACAGGTTAACATTATAACAAGAGATTGAATCAGTATGTTGATTACTATGAAATACATTGGACAGGTTAACATTATAACAAGAGATTGAATCAGTATGTTGATTACTATGAACTACATTGGACAGGTTAACATTATAACAAGTGATTGAATCAGTATGTTGATTACTATGAACTACATTGGACAGGTTAACATTTTAACAAGTAATTGAATCAGTATGTTGATTACTATGAAATACATTGGACAGGTTAACATTATAACAAGAGATTGAATCAGTATATTGATTACTATGAACTACAATGGACAGGTTAACATTATAACAAGAGAGTGAATCAGTATGTTGATTCCTATGAAATACATTGGACAGGTTAACATTATAACAAGTGATTGAATCAGTATGTTGATTACTATGAAATACATTGGACAGGTTAACATTATAACAAGAGAGTGAATCAGTATGTTGATTACTATGAAATACATTGGACAGGTTAACATTATAACAAGAGAGTGAATCAGTATGTTGATTACTATGAACTACATTGGACAGGTTAACATTATAACAAGTGATTGAATCAGTATGTTGATTACTATGAACTACATTGGACAGGTTAACATTATAACAAGTGATTGAATCAGTATGTTGATTACTATGAACTACATTGGACAGGTTAACATTATAACAAGAGATTGAATCAGTATGTTGATTACTATGAACTACATTGGACAGGTTAACATTATAACAAGTGATTGAATCAGTATGTTGATTACTATGAACTACATTGGACAGGTTAACATTATAACAAGTGATTGAATCAGTATGTTGATTACTATGAACTACATTGGACAGGTTAACATTATAACAAGAGATTGAATCAGTATGTTGATTACTATGAAATACATTGGACAGGTTAACATTATAACAAGTGATGAATCAGTATGTTGATTACAGAAATACATTGGACAGGTTAACATTATAATTGAATCAGTATGTTGATTACTATGAACTACATTGGACAGGTTAACATTATAACAAGTGATTGAATCAGTATGTTGATTACTATGAACTACATTGGACAGGTTAACATTATAACAAGTGATTGAATCAGTATGTTGATTACTATGAACTACATTGGACAGGTTAACATTATAACAAGAGAGTGAATCAGTATGTTGATTACTATGAACTACATTGGACAGGTTAACATTATAACAAGAGAGTGAATCAGTATGTTGATTACTATGAAATACATTGGACAGGTTAACATTATAACAAGTGATTGAATCAGTATGTTGATTACTATGAAATACATTGGACAGGTTAACATTATAACAAGTGATTGAATCAGTATGTTGATTACTATGAAATACATTGGACAGGTTAACATTATAACAAGAGATTGAATCAGTATGTTGATTACTATGAAATACATTGGACAGGTTAACATTATAACAAGAGATTGAATCAGTATGTTGATTACTATGAACTACATTGGACAGGTTAACATTATAACAAGTGATTGAATCAGTATGTTGATTACTATGAACTACATTGGACAGGTTAACATTATAACAAGAGAGTGAATCAGTATGTTGATTACTATGAAATACATTGGACAGGTTAACATTATAACAAGAGATTGAATCAGTATGTTGATTACTATGAACTACATTGGACAGGTTAACATTATAACAAGAGAGTGAATCAGTATGTTGATTACTATGAAATACATTGGACAGGTTAACATTATAACAAGTGATTGAATCAGTATGTTGATTACTATGAACTACATTGGACAGGTTAACATTATAACAAGTGATTGAATCAGTATGTTGATTACTATGAACTACATTGGACAGGTTAACATTATAACAAGTGATTGAATCAGTATGTTGATTACTATGAACTACATTGGACAGGTTAACATTATAACAAGAGATTGAATCAGTATGTTGATTACTATGAACTACATTGGACAGGTTAACATTATAACAAGAGATTGAATCAGTATGTTGATTACTATGAACTACATTGGACAGGTTAACATTATAACAAGTGATTGAATCAGTATGTTGATTACTATGAACTACATTGGACAGGTTAACATTATAACAAGTGATTGAATCAGTATGTTGATTACTATGAAATACATTGGACAGGTTAACATTATAACAAGAGATTGAATCAGTATGTTGATTACTATGAACTACATTGGACAGGTTAACATTATAACAAGTGATTGAATCAGTATGTTGATTACTATGAACTACATTGGACAGGTTAACATTATAACAAGTGATTGAATCAGTATGTTGATTACTATGAACTACATTGGACAGGTTAACATTATAACAAGAGATTGAATCAGTATGTTGATTACTATGAAATACATTGGACAGGTTAACATTATAACAAGTGATTGAATCAGTATGTTGATTACTATGAACTACATTGGACAGGTTAACATTATAACAAGTGATTGAATCAGTATGTTGATTACTATGAACTACATTGGACAGGTTAACATTATAACAAGTGATTGAATCAGTATGTTGATTACTATGAACTACATTGGACAGGTTAACATTATAACAAGAGATTGAATCAGTATGTTGATTACTATGAAATACATTGGACAGGTTAACATTATAACAAGTGATTGAATCAGTATGTTGATTACTATGAACTACATTGGACAGGTTAACATTATAACAAGTGATTGAATCAGTATGTTGATTACTATGAAATACATTGGACAGGTTAACATTATAACAAGTGATTGAATCAGTATGTTGATTACTATGAAATACATTGGACAGGTTAACATTATAACAAGAGAGTGAATCAGTATGTTGATTACTATGAAATACATTGGACAGGTTAACATTATAACAAGTGATTGAATCAGTATGTTGATTACTATGAACTACATTGGACAGGTTAACATTATAACAAGTGATTGAATCAGTATGTTGATTACTATGAAATACATTGGACAGGTTAACATTATAACAAGTGATTGAATCAGTATGTTGATTACTATGAAATACATTGGACAGGTTAACATTATAACAAGAGAGTGAATCAGTATGTTGATTACTATGAAATACATTGGACAGGTTAACATTATAACAAGAGATTGAATCAGTATGTTGATTACTATGAACTACATTGGACAGGTTAACATTATAACAAGTGATTGAATCAGTATGTTGATTACTATGAACTACATTGGACAGGTTAACATTATAACAAGTGATTGAATCAGTATGTTGATTACTATGAAATACATTGGACAGGTTAACATTATAACAAGAGATTGAATCAGTATGTTGATTACTATGAACTACAATGGACAGGTTAACATTATAACAAGTGATTGAATCAGTATGTTGATTACTATGAACTACATTGGACAGGTTAACATTATAACAAGTGATTGAATCAGTATGTTGATTACTATGAACTACATTGGACAGGTTAACATTATAACAAGTGATTGAATCAGTATGTTGATTACTATGAACTACATTGGACAGGTTAACATTATAACAAGAGATTGAATCAGTATGTTGATTACTATGAATCAGTATGTTGATTAAATACATTGGACAGGTTAACATTATAACAAGTGATTGAATCAGTATGTTGATTACTATGAAATACATTGGACAGGTTAACATTATAACAAGTGATTGAATCAGTATGTTGATTACTATGAAATACATTGGACAGGTTAACATTATAACAAGAGATTGAATCAGTATGTTGATTACTATGAAATACATTGGACAGGTTAACATTATAACAAGAGATTGAATCAGTATGTTGATTACTATGAACTACATTGGACAGGTTAACATTATAACAAGTGATTGAATCAGTATGTTGATTACTATGAACTACATTGGACAGGTTAACATTATAACAAGTGATTGAATCAGTATGTTGATTACTATGAAATACATTGGACAGGTTAACATTATAACAAGAGATTGAATCAGTATGTTGATTACTATGAACTACATTGGACAGGTTAACATTATAACAAGAGATTGAATCAGTATGTTGATTACTATGAAATACATTGGACAGGTTAACATTATAACAAGTGATTGAATCAGTATGTTGATTACTATGAAATACAACAGGTTAACATTATTGATTGACAGGTTAACAGGTTAACATTATAACAAGAGAGTGAATCAGTATGTTGATTACTATGAAATACATTGGACAGGTTAACATTATAACAAGAGAGTGAATCAGTATGTTGATTACTATGAACTACATTGGACAGGTTAACATTATAACAAGTGATTGAATCAGTATGTTGATTACTATGAACTACATTGGACAGGTTAACATTATAACAAGTGATTGAATCAGTATGTTGATTACTATGAAATACATTGGACAGGTTAACATTATAACAAGAGATTGAATCAGTATATTGATTACTATGAACTACATTGGACAGGTTAACATTATAACAAGAGATTGAATCAGTATGTTGATTACTATGAACTACATTGGACAGGTTAACATTATAACAAGTGATTGAATCAGTATGTTGATTACTATGAACTACATTGGACAGGTTAACATTATAACAAGAGATTGAATCAGTATGTTGATTACTATGAAATACATTGGACAGGTTAACATTATAACAAGAGATTGAATCAGTATGTTGATTACTATGAAATACATTGGACAGGTTAACATTATAACAAGTGATTGAATCAGTATGTTGATTACTATGAACTACATTGGACAGGTTAACATTATAACAAGTGATTGAATCAGTATGTTGATTACTATGAAATACATTGGACAGGTTAACATTATAACAAGTGATTGAATCAGTATGTTGATTACTATGAACTACATTGGACAGGTTAACATTATAACAAGTGATTGAATCAGTATGTTGATTACTATGAACTACATTGGACAGGTTAACATTATAACAAGTGATTGAATCAGTATGTTGATTACTATGAACTACATTGGACAGGTTAACATTATAACAAGTGATTGAATCAGTATGTTGATTACTATGAACTACATTGGACAGGTTAACATTATAACAAGAGATTGAATCAGTATGTTGATTACTATGAACTACATTGGACAGGTTAACATTATAACAAGTGATTGAATCAGTATGTTGATTACTATGAACTACATTGGACAGGTTAACATTATAACAAGTGATTGAATCAGTATGTTGATTACTATGAACTACATTGGACAGGTTAACATTATAACAAGTGATTGAATCAGTATGTTGATTACTATGAAATACATTGGACAGGTTAACATTATAACAAGAGATTGAATCAGTATGTTGATTACTATGAAATACATTGGACAGGTTAACATTATAACAAGTGATTGAATCAGTATGTTGATTACTATGAACTACATTGGACAGGTTAACATTATAACAAGTGATTGAATCAGTATGTTGATTACTATGAACTACATTGGACAGGTTAACATTATAACAAGTGATTGAATCAGTATGTTGATTACTATGAACTACATTGGACAGGTTAACATTATAACAAGAGAGTGAATCAGTATGTTGATTACTATGAACTACATTGGACAGGTTAACATTATAACAAGTGATTGAATCAGTATGTTGATTACTATGAACTACATTGGACAGGTTAACATTATAACAAGTGATTGAATCAGTATGTTGATTACTATGAAATACATTGGACAGGTTAACATTATAACAAGAGATTGAATCAGTATGTTGATTACTATGAACTACATTGGACAGGTTAACATTATAACAAGTGATTGAATCAGTATGTTGATTACTATGAACTACATTGGACAGGTTAACATTATAACAAGTGATTGAATCAGTATGTTGATTACTATGAAATACATTGGACAGGTTAACATTATAACAAGTGATTGAATCAGTATGTTGATTACTATGAAATACATTGGACAGGTTAACATTATAACAAGTGATTGAATCAGTATGTTGATTACTATGAAATACATTGGACAGGTTAACATTATAACAAGAGATTGAATCAGTATGTTGATTACTATGAACTACATTGGACAGGTTAACATTATAACAAGTGATTGAATCAGTATGTTGATTACTATGAACTACATTGGACAGGTTAACATTATAACAAGTGATTGAATCAGTATGTTGATTACTATGAACTACATTGGACAGGTTAACATTATAACAAGTGATTGAATCAGTATGTTGATTACTATGAAATACATTGGACAGGTTAACATTATAACAAGAGATTGAATCAGTATGTTGATTACTATGAACTACAATGGACAGGTTAACATTATAACAAGTGATTGAATCAGTATGTTGATTACTATGAACTACATTGGACAGGTTAACATTATAACAAGTGATTGAATCAGTATGTTGATTACTATGAACTACATTGGACAGGTTAACATTATAACAAGTGATTGAATCAGTATGTTGATTACTATGAACTACATTGGACAGGTTAACATTATAACAAGAGATTGAATCAGTATGTTGATTACTATGAAATACATTGGACAGGTTAACATTATAACAAGTGATTGAATCAGTATGTTGATTACTATGAAATACATTGGACAGGTTAACATTATAACAAGTGATTGAATCAGTATGTTGATTACTATGAAATACATTGGACAGGTTAACATTATAACAAGAGATTGAATCAGTATGTTGATTACTATGAAATACATTGGACAGGTTAACATTATAACAAGAGAGTGAATCAGTATGTTGATTACTATGAACTACATTGGACAGGTTAACATTATAACAAGTGATTGAATCAGTATGTTGATTACTATGAACTACATTGGACAGGTTAACATTATAACAAGTGATTGAATCAGTATGTTGATTACTATGAAATACATTGGACAGGTTAACATTATAACAAGAGATTGAATCAGTATGTTGATTACTATGAACTACATTGGACAGGACAGGTTAACATTATAACAAGACAGGAGTGATTGAATCAGTATGTTGATTACTATGAAATACATTGGACAGGTTAACATTATAACAAGAGATTGAATCAGTATGTTGATTACTATGAAATACATTGGACAGGTTAACATTATAACAAGTGATTGAATCAGTATGTTGATTACTATGAAATACATTGGACAGGTTAACATTATAACAAGTGATTGAATCAGTATGTTGATTACTATGAAATACATTGGACAGGTTAACATTATAACAAGTGATTGAATCAGTATGTTGATTACTATGAAATACATTGGACAGGTTAACATTATAACAAGTGATTGAATCAGTATGTTGTACATTGGACAGGTTAACATTATGATTGAATCAGTATGTTGATTACTATGAAATACATTGGACAGGTTAACATTATAACAAGAGATTGAATCAGTATGTTGATTACTATGAACTACATTGGACAGGTTAACATTATAACAAGTGATTGAATCAGTATGTTGATTACTATGAACTACATTGGACAGGTTAACATTATAACAAGTGATTGAATCAGTATGTTGATTACTATGAAATACATTGGACAGGTTAACATTATAACAAGAGATTGAATCAGTATGTTGATTACTATGAACTACAATGGACAGGTTAACATTATAACAAGTGATTGAATCAGTATGTTGATTACTATGAACTACATTGGACAGGTTAACATTATAACAAGTGATTGAATCAGTATGTTGATTACTATGAACTACATTGGACAGGTTAACATTATAACAAGTGATTGAATCAGTATGTTGATTACTATGAACTACATTGGACAGGTTAACATTATAACAAGAGATTGAATCAGTATGTTGATTACTATGAAATACATTGGACAGGTTAACATTATAACAAGTGATTGAATCAGTATGTTGATTACTATGAAATACATTGGACAGGTTAACATTATAACAAGTGATTGAATCAGTATGTTGATTACTATGAAATACATTGGACAGGTTAACATTATAACAAGAGATTGAATCAGTATGTTGATTACTATGAAATACATTGGACAGGTTAACATTATAACAAGAGAGTGAATCAGTATGTTGATTACTATGAACTACATTGGACAGGTTAACATTATAACAAGTGATTGAATCAGTATGTTGATTACTATGAACTACATTGGACAGGTTAACATTATAACAAGTGATTGAATCAGTATGTTGATTACTATGAAATACATTGGACAGGTTAACATTATAACAAGAGATTGAATCAGTATGTTGATTACTATGAACTACATTGGACAGGTTAACATTATAACAAGAGATTGAATCAGTATGTTGATTACTATGAACTACATTGGACAGGTTAACATTATAACAAGTGATTGAATCAGTATGTTGATTACTATGAAATACATTGGACAGGTTAACATTATAACAAGAGATTGAATCAGTATGTTGATTACTATGAACTACATTGGACAGGTTAACATTATAACAAGAGATTGAATCAGTATGTTGATTACTATGAAATACATTGGACAGGTTAACATTATAACAAGTGATTGAATCAGTATGTTGATTACTATGAAATACATTGGACAGGTTAACATTATAACAAGTGATTGAATCAGTATGTTGATTACTATGAAATACATTGGACAGGTTAACATTATAACAAGAGATTGAATCAGTATGTTGATTACTATGAACTACATTGGACAGGTTAACATTATAACAAGTGATTGAATCAGTATGTTGATTACTATGAACTACATTGGACAGGTTAACATTATAACAAGTGATTGAATCAGTATGTTGATTACTATGAACTACATTGGACAGGTTAACATTATAACAAGTGATTGAATCAGTATGTTGATTACTATGAAATACATTGGACAGGTTAACATTATAACAAGTGATTGAATCAGTATGTTGATTACTATGAACTACATTGGACAGGTTAACATTATAACAAGTGATTGAATCAGTATGTTGATTACTATGAAATACATTGGACAGGTTAACATTATAACAAGTGATTGAATCAGTATGTTGATTACTATGAAATACATTGGACAGGTTAACATTATAACAAGAGATTGAATCAGTATGTTGATTACTATGAAATACATTGGACAGGTTAACATTATAACAAGTGATTGAATCAGTATGTTGATTACTATGAACTACATTGGACAGGTTAACATTATAACAAGTGATTGAATCAGTATGTTGATTACTATGAAATACATTGGACAGGTTAACATTATAACAAGTGATTGAATCAGTATGTTGATTACTATGAACTACATTGGACAGGTTAACATTATAACAAGTGATTGAATCAGTATGTTGATTACTATGAAATACATTGGACAGGTTAACATTATAACAAGTGATTGAATCAGTATGTTGATTACTATGAACTACATTGGACAGGTTAACATTATAACAAGTGATTGAATCAGTATGTTGATTACTATGAACTACATTGGACAGGTTAACATTATAACAAGTGATTGAATCAGTATGTTGATTACTATGAACTACATTGGACAGGTTAACATTATAACAAGTGATTGAATCAGTATGTTGATTACTATGAACTACATTGGACAGGTTAACATTATAACAAGTGATTGAATCAGTATGTTGATTACTATGAAATACATTGGACAGGTTAACATTATAACAAGTGATTGAATCAGTATGTTGATTACTATGAAATACATTGGACAGGTTAACATTATAACAAGTGATTGAATCAGTATGTTGATTACTATGAAATACATTGGACAGGTTAACATTATAACAAGAGATTGAATCAGTATGTTGATTACTATGAAATACATTGGACAGGTTAACATTATAACAAGAGATTGAATCAGTATGTTGATTACTATGAACTACATTGGACAGGTTAACATTATAACAAGTGATTGAATCAGTATGTTGATTACTATGAACTACATTGGACAGGTTAACATTATAACAAGTGATTGAATCAGTATGTTGATTACTATGAACTACATTGGACAGGTTAACATTATAACAAGTGATTGAATCAGTATGTTGATTACTATGAACTACATTGGACAGGTTAACATTATAACAAGAGATTGAATCAGTATGTTGATTACTATGAAATACATTGGACAGGTTAACATTATAACAAGTGATTGAATCAGTATGTTGATTACTATGAAATACATTGGACAGGTTAACATTATAACAAGTGATTGAATCAGTATGTTGATTACTATGAAATACATTGGACAGGTTAACATTATAACAAGTGATTGAATCAGTATGTTGATTACTATGAACTACATTGGACAGGTTAACATTATAACAAGAGATTGAATCAGTATGTTGATTACTATGAACTACATTGGACAGGTTAACATTATAACAAGTGATTGAATCAGTATGTTGATTACTATGAACTACATTGGACAGGTTAACATTATAACAAGTGATTGAATCAGTATGTTGATTACTATGAAATACATTGGACAGGTTAACATTATAACAAGAGAGTGAATCAGTATGTTGATTACTATGAACTACATTGGACAGGTTAACATTATAACAAGTGATTGAATCAGTATGTTGATTACTATGAACTACATTGGACAGGTTAACATTATAACAAGTGATTGAATCAGTATGTTGATTACTATGAACTACATTGGACAGGTTAACATTATAACAAGTGATTGAATCAGTATGTTGATTACTATGAACTACATTGGACAGGTTAACATTATAACAAGTGATTGAATCAGTATGTTGATTACTATGAAATACATTGGACAGGTTAACATTATAACAAGTGATTGAATCAGTATGTTGATTACTATGAAATACATTGGACAGGTTAACATTATAACAAGTGATTGAATCAGTATGTTGATTACTATGAAATACATTGGACAGGTTAACATTATGATTGAATCAGTATGTTGATTACTATGAAATACATTGGACAGGTTAACATTATAACAAGAGATTGAATCAGTATGTTGATTACTATGAACTACATTGGACAGGTTAACATTATAACAAGTGATTGAATCAGTATGTTGATTACTATGAACTACATTGGACAGGTTAACATTATAACAAGTGATTGAATCAGTATGTTGATTACTATGAAATACATTGGACAGGTTAACATTATAACAAGAGATTGAATCAGTATGTTGATTACTATGAACTACATTGGACAGGTTAACATTATAACAAGTGATTGAATCAGTATGTTGATTACTATGAACTACATTGGACAGGTTAACATTATAACAAGTGATTGAATCAGTATGTTGATTACTATGAACTACATTGGACAGGTTAACATTATAACAAGTGATTGAATCAGTATGTTGATTACTATGAACTACATTGGACAGGTTAACATTATAACAAGAGATTGAATCAGTATGTTGATTACTATGAAATACATTGGACAGGTTAACATTATAACAAGTGATTGAATCAGTATGTTGATTACTATGAAATACATTGGACAGGTTAACATTATAACAAGTGATTGAATCAGTATGTTGATTACTATGAAATACATTGGACAGGTTAACATTATAACAAGAGATTGAATCAGTATGTTGATTACTATGAAATACATTGGACAGGTTAACATTATAACAAGAGATTGAATCAGTATGTTGATTACTATGAACTACATTGGACAGGTTAACATTATAACAAGTGATTGAATCAGTATGTTGATTACTATGAACTACATTGGACAGGTTAACATTATAACAAGTGATTGAATCAGTATGTTGATTACTATGAAATACATTGGACAGGTTAACATTATAACAAGAGATTGAATCAGTATGTTGATTACTATGAACTACATTGGACAGGTTAACATTATAACAAGAGATTGAATCAGTATGTTGATTACTATGAAATACATTGGACAGGTTAACATTATAACAAGTGATTGAATCAGTATGTTGATTACTATGAAATACATTGGACAGGTTAACATTATAACAAGAGATTGAATCAGTATGTTGATTACTATGAAATACATTGGACAGGTTAACATTATAACAAGAGATTGAATCAGTATGTTGATTACTATGAACTACATTGGACAGGTTAACATTATAACAAGTGATTGAATCAGTATGTTGATTACTATGAACTACATTGGACAGGTTAACATTATAACAAGTGATTGAATCAGTATGTTGATTACTATGAAATACATTGGACAGGTTAACATTATAACAAGTGATTGAATCAGTATGTTGATTACTATGAACTACATTGGACAGGTTAACATTATAACAAGTGATTGAATCAGTATGTTGATTACTATGAACTACATTGGACAGGTTAACATTATAACAAGTGATTGAATCTATGAACTACATTGGACAGGTTAACATTATAACAAGTGATTGAATCAGTATGTTGATTACTATGAACTACATGGACAGGTTAACATTATAACAAGTGATTGAATCAGTATGTTGATTACTATGAAATACATTGGACAGGTTAACATTATAACAAGTGATTGAATCAGTATGTTGATTACTATGAAATACATTGGACAGGTTAACATTATAACAAGTGATTGAATCAGTATGTTGATTACTATGAAATACATTGGACAGGTTAACATTATAACAAGTGATTGAATCAGTATGTTGATTACTATGAACTACATTGGACAGGTTAACATTATAACAAGTGATTGAATCAGTATGTTGATTACTATGAAATACATTGGACAGGTTAACATTATAACAAGTGATTGAATCAGTATGTTGATTACTATGAAATACATTGGACAGGTTAACATTATAACAAGAGATTGAATCAGTATGTTGATTACTATGAAATACATTGGACAGGTTAACATTATAACAAGTGATTGAATCAGTATGTTGATTACTATGAACTACATTGGACAGGTTAACATTATAACAAGTGATTGAATCAGTATGTTGATTACTATGAACTACATTGGACAGGTTAACATTATAACAAGAGATTGAATCAGTATGTTGATTACTATGAACTACATTGGACAGGTTAACATTATAACAAGAGATTGAATCAGTATGTTGATTACTATGAACTACATTGGACAGGTTAACATTATAACAAGTGATTGAATCAGTATGTTGATTACTATGAACTACATTGGACAGGTTAACATTATAACAAGTGATTGAATCAGTATGTTGATTACTATGAAATACATTGGACAGGTTAACATTATAACAAGAGATTGAATCAGTATGTTGATTACTATGAACTACATTGGACAGGTTAACATTATAACAAGTGATTGAATCAGTATGTTGATTACTATGAACTACATTGGACAGGTTAACATTATAACAAGTGATTGAATCAGTATGTTGATTACTATGAACTACATTGGACAGGTTAACATTATAACAAGTGATTGAATCAGTATGTTGATTACTATGAAATACATTGGACAGGTTAACATTATAACAAGTGATTGAATCAGTATGTTGATTACTATGAACTACATTGGACAGGTTAACATTATAACAAGTGATTGAATCAGTATGTTGATTACTATGAAATACATTGGACAGGTTAACATTATAACAAGTGATTGAATCAGTATGTTGATTACTATGAACTATACATTGGACAGGTTAACATTATAACAAGTGATTGAATCAGTATGTTGATTACTATGAACTACATTGGACAGGTTAACATTATAACAAGAGAGTGAATCAGTATGTTGATTACTATGAACTACATTGGACAGGTTAACATTATAACAAGAGAGTGAATCAGTATGTTGATTACTATGAACTACATTGGACAGGTTAACATTATAACAAGTGATTGAATCAGTATGTTGATTACTATGAACTACATTGGACAGGTTAACATTATAACAAGTGATTGAATCAGTATGTTGATTACTATGAAATACATTGGACAGGTTAACATTATAACAAGAGATTGAATCAGTATGTTGATTACTATGAACTACATTGGACAGGTTAACATTATAACAAGTGATTGAATCAGTATGTTGATTACTATGAACTACATTGGACAGGTTAACATTATAACAAGTGATTGAATCAGTATGTTGATTACTATGAACTACATTGGACAGGTTAACATTATAACAAGAGATTGAATCAGTATGTTGATTACTATGAAATACATTGGACAGGTTAACATTATAACAAGTGATTGAATCAGTATGTTGATTACTATGAAATACATTGGACAGGTTAACATTATAACAAGTGATTGAATCAGTATGTTGATTACTATGAAATACATTGGACAGGTTAACATTATAACAAGTGATTGAATCAGTATGTTGATTACTATGAACTACATTGGACAGGTTAACATTATAACAAGAGATTGAATCAGTATGTTGATTACTATGAAATACATTGGACAGGTTAACATTATAACAAGTGATTGAATCAGTATGTTGATTACTATGAACTACATTGGACAGGTTAACATTATAACAAGTGATTGAATCAGTATGTTGATTACTATGAAATACATTGGACAGGTTAACATTATAACAAGTGATTGAATCAGTATGTTGATTACTATGAACTACATTGGACAGGTTAACATTATAACAAGTGATTGAATCAGTATGTTGATTACTATGAAATACATTGGACAGGTTAACATTATAACAAGAGATTGAATCAGTATGTTGATTACTATGAACTACATTGGACAGGTTAACATTATAACAAGTGATTGAATCAGTATGTTGATTACTATGAACTACATTGGACAGGTTAACATTATAACAAGTGATTGAATCAGTATGTTGATTACTATGAACTACATTGGACAGGTTAACATTATAACAAGTGATTGAATCAGTATGTTGATTACTATGAACTACATTGGACAGGTTAACATTATAACAAGAGATTGAATCAGTATGTTGATTACTATGAAATACATTGGACAGGTTAACATTATAACAAGTGATTGAATCAGTATGTTGATTACTATGAAATACATTGGACAGGTTAACATTATAACAAGTGATTGAATCAGTATGTTGATTACTATGAAATACATTGGACAGGTTAACATTATAACAAGAGATTGAATCAGTATGTTGATTACTATGAAATACATTGGACAGGTTAACATTATAACAAGAGATTGAATCAGTATGTTGATTACTATGAACTACATTGGACAGGTTAACATTATAACAAGTGATTGAATCAGTATGTTGATTACTATGAACTACATTGGACAGGTTAACATTATAACAAGTGATTGAATCAGTATGTTGATTACTATGAACTACATTGGACAGGTTAACATTATAACAAGTGATTGAATCAGTATGTTGATTACTATGAACTACATTGGACAGGTTAACATTATAACAAGAGATTGAATCAGTATGTTGATTACTATGAAATACATTGGACAGGTTAACATTATAACAAGTGATTGAATCAGTATGTTGATTACTATGAAATACATTGGACAGGTTAACATTATAACAAGTGATTGAATCAGTATGTTGATTACTATGAAATACATTGGACAGGTTAACATTATAACAAGAGATTGAATCAGTATGTTGATTACTATGAAATACATTGGACAGGTTAACATTATAACAAGAGATTGAATCAGTATGTTGATTACTATGAACTACATTGGACAGGTTAACATTATAACAAGTGATTGAATCAGTATGTTGATTACTATGAACTACATTGGACAGGTTAACATTATAACAAGTGATTGAATCAGTATGTTGATTACTATGAAATACATTGGACAGGTTAACATTATAACAAGAGATTGAATCAGTATGTTGATTACTATGAACTACATTGGACAGGTTAACATTATAACAAGAGATTGAATCAGTATGTTGATTACTATGAAATACATTGGACAGGTTAACATTATAACAAGTGATTGAATCAGTATGTTGATTACTATGAAATACATTGGACAGGTTAACATTATAACAAGAGATTGAATCAGTATGTTGATTACTATGAAATACATTGGACAGGTTAACATTATAACAAGTGATTGAATCAGTATGTTGATTACTATGAACTACATTGGACAGGTTAACATTATAACAAGTGATTGAATCAGTATGTTGATTACTATGAAATACATTGGACAGGTTAACATTATAACAAGAGATTGAATCAGTATGTTGATTACTATGAACTACATTGGACAGGTTAACATTATAACAAGTGATTGAATCAGTATGTTGATTACTATGAACTACATTGGACAGGTTAACATTATAACAAGTGATTGAATCAGTATGTTGATTACTATGAACTACATTGGACAGGTTAACATTATAACAAGTGATTGAATCAGTATGTTGATTACTATGAACTACATTGGACAGGTTAACATTATAACAAGTGATTGAATCAGTATGTTGATTACTATGAAATACATTGGACAGGTTAACATTATAACAAGTGATTGAATCAGTATGTTGATTACTATGAACTACATTGGACAGGTTAACATTATAACAAGTGATTGAATCAGTATGTTGATTACTATGAAATACATTGGACAGGTTAACATTATAACAAGTGATTGAATCAGTATGTTGATTACTATGAAATACATTGGACAGGTTAACATTATAACAAGAGATTGAATCAGTATGTTGATTACTATGAACTACATTGGACAGGTTAACATTATAACAAGTGATTGAATCAGTATGTTGATTACTATGAACTACATTGGACAGGTTAACATTATAACAAGTGATTGAATCAGTATGTTGATTACTATGAAATACATTGGACAGGTTAACATTATAACAAGAGATTGAATCAGTATGTTGATTACTATGAACTACATTGGACAGGTTAACATTATAACAAGTGATTGAATCAGTATGTTGATTACTATGAACTACATTGGACAGGTTAACATTATAACAAGTGATTGAATCAGTATGTTGATTACTATGAACTACATTGGACAGGTTAACATTATAACAAGTGATTGAATCAGTATGTTGATTACTATGAACTACATTGGACAGGTTAACATTATAACAAGTGATTGAATCAGTATGTTGATTACTATGAAATACATTGGACAGGTTAACATTATAACAAGTGATTGAATCAGTATGTTGATTACTATGAACTACATTGGACAGGTTAACATTATAACAAGTGATTGAATCAGTATGTTGATTACTATGAAATACATTGGACAGGTTAACATTATAACAAGAGATTGAATCAGTATGTTGATTACTATGAACTACATTGGACAGGTTAACATTATAACAAGTGATTGAATCAGTATGTTGATTACTATGAACTACATTGGACAGGTTAACATTATAACAAGTGATTGAATCAGTATGTTGATTACTATGAACTACATTGGACAGGTTAACATTATAACAAGAGATTGAATCAGTATGTTGATTACTATGAACTACATTGGACAGGTTAACATTATAACAAGAGAGTGAATCAGTATGTTGATTACTATGAACTACATTGGACAGGTTAACATTATAACAAGTGATTGAATCAGTATGTTGATTACTATGAACTACATTGGACAGGTTAACATTATAACAAGTGATTGAATCAGTATGTTGATTACTATGAAATACATTGGACAGGTTAACATTATAACAAGTGATTGAATCAGTATGTTGATTACTATGAACTACATTGGACAGGTTAACATTATAACAAGTGATTGAATCAGTATGTTGATTACTATGAACTACATTGGACAGGTTAACATTATAACAAGAGATTGAATCAGTATGTTGATTACTATGAAATACATTGGACAGGTTAACATTATAACAAGTGATTGAATCAGTATGTTGATTACTATGAAATACATTGGACAGGTTAACATTATAACAAGTGATTGAATCAGTATGTTGATTACTATGAAATACATTGGACAGGTTAACATTATAACAAGTGATTGAATCAGTATGTTGATTACTATGAAATACATTGGACAGGTTAACATTATAACAAGTGATTGAATCAGTATGTTGATTACTATGAAATACATTGGACAGGTTAACATTATAACAAGAGATTGAATCAGTATGTTGATTACTATGAAATACATTGGACAGGTTAACATTATAACAAGAGATTGAATCAGTATGTTGATTACTATGAAATACATTGGACAGGTTAACATTATAACAAGAGATTGAATCAGTATGTTGATTACTATGAAATACATTGGACAGGTTAACATTATAACAAGTGATTGAATCAGTATGTTGATTACTATGAAATACATTGGACAGGTTAACATTATAACAAGTGATTGAATCAGTATGTTGATTACTATGAAATACATTGGACAGGTTAACATTATAACAAGTGATTGAATCAGTATGTTGATTACTATGAAATACATTGGACAGGTTAACATTATAACAAGAGATTGAATCAGTATGTTGATTACTATGAAATACATTGGACAGGTTAACATTATAACAAGAGATTGAATCAGTATGTTGATTACTATGAAATACATTGGACAGGTTAACATTATAACAAGTGATTGAATCAGTATGTTGATTACTATGAACTACATTGGACAGGTTAACATTATAACAAGTGATTGAATCAGTATGTTGATTACTATGAAATACATTGGACAGGTTAACATTATAACAAGTGATTGAATCAGTATGTTGATTACTATGAACTACATTGGACAGGTTAACATTATAACAAGTGATTGAATCAGTATGTTGATTACTATGAAATACATTGGACAGGTTAACATTATAACAAGAGATTGAATCAGTATGTTGATTACTATGAACTACATTGGACAGGTTAACATTATAACAAGTGATTGAATCAGTATGTTGATTACTATGAACTACATTGGACAGGTTAACATTATAACAAGTGATTGAATCAGTATGTTGATTACTATGAACTACATTGGACAGGTTAACATTATAACAAGTGATTGAATCAGTATGTTGATTACTATGAACTACATTGGACAGGTTAACATTATAACAAGAGATTGAATCAGTATGTTGATTACTATGAAATACATTGGACAGGTTAACATTATAACAAGTGATTGAATCAGTATGTTGATTACTATGAAATACATTGGACAGGTTAACATTATAACAAGTGATTGAATCAGTATGTTGATTACTATGAAATACATTGGACAGGTTAACATTATAACAAGAGATTGAATCAGTATGTTGATTACTATGAAATACATTGGACAGGTTAACATTATAACAAGAGATTGAATCAGTATGTTGATTACTATGAACTACATTGGACAGGTTAACATTATAACAAGTGATTGAATCAGTATGTTGATTACTATGAACTACATTGGACAGGTTAACATTATAACAAGTGATTGAATCAGTATGTTGATTACTATGAACTACATTGGACAGGTTAACATTATAACAAGTGATTGAATCAGTATGTTGATTACTATGAACTACATTGGACAGGTTAACATTATAACAAGAGATTGAATCAGTATGTTGATTACTATGAAATACATTGGACAGGTTAACATTATAACAAGTGATTGAATCAGTATGTTGATTACTATGAAATACATTGGACAGGTTAACATTATAACAAGTGATTGAATCAGTATGTTGATTACTATGAAATACATTGGACAGGTTAACATTATAACAAGAGATTGAATCAGTATGTTGATTACTATGAAATACATTGGACAGGTTAACATTATAACAAGAGAGTGAATCAGTATGTTGATTACTATGAACTACATTGGACAGGTTAACATTATAACAAGTGATTGAATCAGTATGTTGATTACTATGAACTACATTGGACAGGTTAACATTATAACAAGTGATTGAATCAGTATGTTGATTACTATGAAATACATTGGACAGGTTAACATTATAACAAGAGATTGAATCAGTATGTTGATTACTATGAACTACATTGGACAGGTTAACATTATAACAAGAGATTGAATCAGTATGTTGATTACTATGAAATACATTGGACAGGTTAACATTATAACAAGTGATTGAATCAGTATGTTGATTACTATGAAATACATTGGACAGGTTAACATTATAACAAGAGATTGAATCAGTATGTTGATTACTATGAAATACATTGGACAGGTTAACATTATAACAAGAGATTGAATCAGTATGTTGATTACTATGAACTACATTGGACAGGTTAACATTATAACAAGTGATTGAATCAGTATGTTGATTACTATGAACTACATTGGACAGGTTAACATTATAACAAGTGATTGAATCAGTATGTTGATTACTATGAAATACATTGGACAGGTTAACATTATAACAAGAGATTGAATCAGTATATTGATTACTATGAACTACATTGGACAGGTTAACATTATAACAAGTGATTGAATCAGTATGTTGATTACTATGAACTACATTGGACAGGTTAACATTATAACAAGTGATTGAATCAGTATGTTGATTACTATGAACTACATTGGACAGGTTAACATTATAACAAGTGATTGAATCAGTATGTTGATTACTATGAACTACATTGGACAGGTTAACATTATAACAAGTGATTGAATCAGTATGTTGATTACTATGAAATACATTGGACAGGTTAACATTATAACAAGTGATTGGATCAGTATGTTGATTACTATGAACTACATTGGACAGGTTAACATTATAACAAGTGATTGAATCAGTATGTTGATTACTATGAAATACATTGGACAGGTTAACATTATAACAAGAGATTGAATCAGTATGTTGATTACTATGAAATACATTGGACAGGTTAACATTATAACAAGAGAGTGAATCAGTATGTTGATTACTATGAACTACATTGGACAGGTTAACATTATAACAAGTGATTGAATCAGTATGTTGATTACTATGAACTACATTGGACAGGTTAACATTATAACAAGTGATTGAATCAGTATGTTGATTACTATGAAATACATTGGACAGGTTAACATTATAACAAGAGATTGAATCAGTATATTGATTACTATGAACTACAATGGACAGGTTAACATTATAACAAGTGATTGGATCAGTATGTTGATTACTATGAACTACATTGGACAGGTTAACATTATAACAAGTGATTGAATCAGTATGTTGATTACTATGAACTACATTGGACAGGTTAACATTATAACAAGTGATTGAATCAGTATGTTGATTACTATGAACTACATTGGACAGGTTAACATTATAACAAGTGATTGAATCAGTATGTTGATTACTATGAAATACATTGGACAGGTTAACATTATAACAAGTGATTGGATCAGTATGTTGATTACTATGAACTACATTGGACAGGTTAACATTATAACAAGTGATTGAATCAGTATGTTGATTACTATGAAATACATTGGACAGGTTAACATTATAACAAGAGATTGAATCAGTATGTTGATTACTATGAACTACATTGGACAGGTTAACATTATAACAAGTGATTGAATCAGTATGTTGATTACTATGAACTACATTGGACAGGTTAACATTATAACAAGTGATTGAATCAGTATGTTGATTACTATGAACTACATTGGACAGGTTAACATTATAACAAGAGATTGAATCAGTATGTTGATTACTATGAACTACATTGGACAGGTTAACATTATAACAAGAGATTGAATCAGTATGTTGATTACTATGAACTACATTGGACAGGTTAACATTATAACAAGTGATTGAATCAGTATGTTGATTACTATGAACTACATTGGACAGGTTAACATTATAACAAGTGATTGAATCAGTATGTTGATTACTATGAAATACATTGGACAGGTTAACATTATAACAAGTGATTGAATCAGTATGTTGATTACTATGAACTACATTGGACAGGTTAACATTATAACAAGTGATTGAATCAGTATGTTGATTACTATGAACTACATTGGACAGGTTAACATTATAACAAGAGATTGAATCAGTATGTTGATTACTATGAAATACATTGGACAGGTTAACATTATAACAAGTGATTGAATCAGTATGTTGATTACTATGAAATACATTGGACAGGTTAACATTATAACAAGTGATTGAATCAGTATGTTGATTACTATGAAATACATTGGACAGGTTAACATTATAACAAGAGATTGAATCAGTATGTTGATTACTATGAAATACATTGGACAGGTTAACATTATAACAAGAGATTGAATCAGTATGTTGATTACTATGAACTACATTGGACAGGTTAACATTATAACAAGTGATTGAATCAGTATGTTGATTACTATGAACTACATTGGACAGGTTAACATTATAACAAGTGATTGAATCAGTATGTTGATTACTATGAAATACATTGGACAGGTTAACATTATAACAAGAGATTGAATCAGTATGTTGATTACTATGAACTACATTGGACAGGTTAACATTATAACAAGAGATTGAATCAGTATGTTGATTACTATGAAATACATTGGACAGGTTAACATTATAACAAGTGATTGAATCAGTATGTTGATTACTATGAAATACATTGGACAGGTTAACATTATAACAAGAGATTGAATCAGTATGTTGATTACTATGAAATACATTGGACAGGTTAACATTATAACAAGAGATTGAATCAGTATGTTGATTACTATGAACTACATTGGACAGGTTAACATTATAACAAGTGATTGAATCAGTATGTTGATTACTATGAACTACATTGGACAGGTTAACATTATAACAAGTGATTGAATCAGTATGTTGATTACTATGAAATACATTGGACAGGTTAACATTATAACAAGAGATTGAATCAGTATGTTGATTACTATGAACTACATTGGACAGGTTAACATTATAACAAGTGATTGAATCAGTATGTTGATTACTATGAACTACATTGGACAGGTTAACATTATAACAAGTGATTGAATCAGTATGTTGATTACTATGAACTACATTGGACAGGTTAACATTATAACAAGTGATTGAATCAGTATGTTGATTACTATGAACTACATTGGACAGGTTAACATTATAACAAGTGATTGAATCAGTATGTTGATTACTATGAAATACATTGGACAGGTTAACATTATAACAAGTGATTGAATCAGTATGTTGATTACTATGAACTACATTGGACAGGTTAACATTATAACAAGTGATTGAATCAGTATGTTGATTACTATGAAATACATTGGACAGGTTAACATTATAACAAGAGATTGAATCAGTATGTTGATTACTATGAAATACATTGGACAGGTTAACATTATAACAAGAGAGTGAATCAGTATGTTGATTACTATGAACTACATTGGACAGGTTAACATTATAACAAGTGATTGAATCAGTATGTTGATTACTATGAACTACATTGGACAGGTTAACATTATAACAAGTGATTGAATCAGTATGTTGATTACTATGAAATACATTGGACAGGTTAACATTATAACAAGAGATTGAATCAGTATGTTGATTACTATGAACTACATTGGACAGGTTAACATTATAACAAGTGATTGAATCAGTATGTTGATTACTATGAACTACATTGGACAGGTTAACATTATAACAAGTGATTGAATCAGTATGTTGATTACTATGAACTACATTGGACAGGTTAACATTATAACAAGTGATTGAATCAGTATGTTGATTACTATGAACTACATTGGACAGGTTAACATTATAACAAGTGATTGAATCAGTATGTTGATTACTATGAAATACATTGGACAGGTTAACATTATAACAAGTGATTGAATCAGTATGTTGATTACTATGAACTACATTGGACAGGTTAACATTATAACAAGTGATTGAATCAGTATGTTGATTACTATGAAATACATTGGACAGGTTAACATTATAACAAGAGATTGAATCAGTATGTTGATTACTATGAACTACATTGGACAGGTTAACATTATAACAAGTGATTGAATCAGTATGTTGATTACTATGAACTACATTGGACAGGTTAACATTATAACAAGTGATTGAATCAGTATGTTGATTACTATGAACTACATTGGACAGGTTAACATTATAACAAGAGATTGAATCAGTATGTTGATTACTATGAACTACATTGGACAGGTTAACATTATAACAAGAGATTGAATCAGTATGTTGATTACTATGAACTACATTGGACAGGTTAACATTATAACAAGTGATTGAATCAGTATGTTGATTACTATGAACTACATTGGACAGGTTAACATTATAACAAGTGATTGAATCAGTATGTTGATTACTATGAAATACATTGGACAGGTTAACATTATAACAAGTGATTGAATCAGTATGTTGATTACTATGAACTACATTGGACAGGTTAACATTATAACAAGTGATTGAATCAGTATATTGATTACTATGAACTACATTGGACAGGTTAACATTATAACAAGAGAGTGAATCAGTATGTTGATTACTATGAAATACATTGGACAGGTTAACATTATAACAAGTGATTGAATCAGTATGTTGATTACTATGAAATACATTGGACAGGTTAACATTATAACAAGTGATTGAATCAGTATGTTGATTACTATGAAATACATTGGACAGGTTAACATTATAACAAGTGATTGAATCAGTATGTTGATTACTATGAAATACATTGGACAGGTTAACATTATAACAAGTGATTGAATCAGTATGTTGATTACTATGAAATACATTGGACAGGTTAACATTATAACAAGAGAGTGAATCAGTATGTTGATTACTATGAAATACATTGGACAGGTTAACATTATAACAAGAGATTGAATCAGTATGTTGATTACTATGAAATACATTGGACAGGTTAACATTATAACAAGAGATTGAATCAGTATGTTGATTACTATGAAATACATTGGACAGGTTAACATTATAACAAGTGATTGAATCAGTATGTTGATTACTATGAAATACATTGGACAGGTTAACATTATAACAAGTGATTGAATCAGTATGTTGATTACTATGAAATACATTGGACAGGTTAACATTATAACAAGTGATTGAATCAGTATGTTGATTACTATGAAATACATTGGACAGGTTAACATTATAACAAGAGATTGAATCAGTATGTTGATTACTATGAAATACATTGGACAGGTTAACATTATAACAAGTGATTGAATCAGTATGTTGATTACTATGAAATACATTGGACAGGTTAACATTATAACAAGTGATTGAATCAGTATGTTGATTACTATGAACTACATTGGACAGGTTAACATTATAACAAGAGATTGAATCAGTATGTTGATTACTATGAACTACATTGGACAGGTTAACATTATAACAAGTGATTGAATCAGTATGTTGATTACTATGAACTACATTGGACAGGTTAACATTATAACAAGAGAGTGAATCAGTATGTTGATTACTATGAACTACATTGGACAGGTTAACATTATAACAAGTGATTGAATCAGTATGTTGATTACTATGAAATACATTGGACAGGTTAACATTATAACAAGAGATTGAATCAGTATGTTGATTACTATGAACTACATTGGACAGGTTAACATTATAACAAGTGATTGAATCAGTATGTTGATTACTATGAAATACATTGGACAGGTTAACATTATAACAAGTGATTGAATCAGTATGTTGATTACTATGAAATACATTGGACAGGTTAACATTATAACAAGTGATTGAATCAGTATGTTGATTACTATGAAATACATTGGACAGGTTAACATTATAACAAGAGATTGAATCAGTATGTTGATTACTATGAAATACATTGGACAGGTTAACATTATAACAAGAGATTGAATCAGTATGTTGATTACTATGAACTACATTGGACAGGTTAACATTATAACAAGTGATTGAATCAGTATGTTGATTACTATGAACTACATTGGACAGGTTAACATTATAACAAGTGATTGAATCAGTATGTTGATTACTATGAAATACATTGGACAGGTTAACATTATAACAAGAGATTGAATCAGTATGTTGATTACTATGAACTACATTGGACAGGTTAACATTATAACAAGTGATTGAATCAGTATGTTGATTACTATGAACTACATTGGACAGGTTAACATTATAACAAGTGATTGAATCAGTATGTTGATTACTATGAACTACATTGGACAGGTTAACATTATAACAAGTGATTGAATCAGTATGTTGATTACTATGAACTACATTGGACAGGTTAACATTATAACAAGAGATTGAATCAGTATGTTGATTACTATGAAATACATTGGACAGGTTAACATTATAACAAGTGATTGAATCAGTATGTTGATTACTATGAAATACATTGGACAGGTTAACATTATAACAAGTGATTGAATCAGTATGTTGATTACTATGAACTACATTGGACAGGTTAACATTATAACAAGAGATTGAATCAGTATGTTGATTACTATGAAATACATTGGACAGGTTAACATTATAACAAGAGAGTGAATCAGTATGTTGATTACTATGAACTACATTGGACAGGTTAACATTATAACAAGTGATTGAATCAGTATGTTGATTACTATGAACTACATTGGACAGGTTAACATTATAACAAGTGATTGAATCAGTATGTTGATTACTATGAAATACATTGGACAGGTTAACATTATAACAAGAGATTGAATCAGTATATTGATTACTATGAACTACAATGGACAGGTTAACATTATAACAAGTGATTGAATCAGTATGTTGATTACTATGAACTACATTGGACAGGTTAACATTATAACAAGTGATTGAATCAGTATATTGATTACTATGAACTACATTGGACAGGTTAACATTATAACAAGTGATTGAATCAGTATGTTGATTACTATGAACTACATTGGACAGGTTAACATTATAACAAGTGATTGAATCAGTATGTTGATTACTATGAAATACATTGGACAGGTTAACATTATAACAAGTGATTGAATCAGTATGTTGATTACTATGAACTACATTGGACAGGTTAACATTATAACAAGTGATTGAATCAGTATGTTGATTACTATGAAATACATTGGACAGGTTAACATTATAACAAGAGAGTGAATCAGTATGTTGATTACTATGAACTACATTGGACAGGTTAACATTATAACAAGTGATTGAATCAGTATGTTGATTACTATGAACTACATTGGACAGGTTAACATTATAACAAGTGATTGAATCAGTATGTTGATTACTATGAACTACATTGGACAGGTTAACATTATAACAAGAGATTGAATCAGTATGTTGATTACTATGAACTACATTGGACAGGTTAACATTATAACAAGAGAGTGAATCAGTATGTTGATTACTATGAACTACATTGGACAGGTTAACATTATAACAAGTGATTGAATCAGTATGTTGATTACTATGAACTACATTGGACAGGTTAACATTATAACAAGTGATTGAATCAGTATGTTGATTACTATGAAATACATTGGACAGGTTAACATTATAACAAGTGATTGAATCAGTATGTTGATTACTATGAACTACATTGGACAGGTTAACATTATAACAAGTGATTGAATCAGTATGTTGATTACTATGAACTACATTGGACAGGTTAACATTATAACAAGAGATTGAATCAGTATGTTGATTACTATGAAATACATTGGACAGGTTAACATTATAACAAGTGATTGAATCAGTATGTTGATTACTATGAAATACATTGGACAGGTTAACATTATAACAAGTGATTGAATCAGTATGTTGATTACTATGAAATACATTGGACAGGTTAACATTATAACAAGTGATTGAATCAGTATGTTGATTACTATGAAATACATTGGACAGGTTAACATTATAACAAGTGATTGAATCAGTATGTTGATTACTATGAAATACATTGGACAGGTTAACATTATAACAAGAGATTGAATCAGTATGTTGATTACTATGAAATACATTGGACAGGTTAACATTATAACAAGAGAGTGAATCAGTATGTTGATTACTATGAAATACATTGGACAGGTTAACATTATAACAAGAGAGTGAATCAGTATGTTGATTACTATGAAATACATTGGACAGGTTAACATTATAACAAGTGATTGAATCAGTATGTTGATTACTATGAAATACATTGGACAGGTTAACATTATAACAAGTGATTGAATCAGTATGTTGATTACTATGAAATACATTGGACAGGTTAACATTATAACAAGTGATTGAATCAGTATGTTGATTACTATGAAATACATTGGACAGGTTAACATTATAACAAGAGATTGAATCAGTATGTTGATTACTATGAAATACATTGGACAGGTTAACATTATAACAAGTGATTGAATCAGTATGTTGATTACTATGAAATACATTGGACAGGTTAACATTATAACAAGTGATTGAATCAGTATGTTGATTACTATGAACTACATTGGACAGGTTAACATTATAACAAGAGATTGAATCAGTATGTTGATTACTATGAACTACATTGGACAGGTTAACATTATAACAAGTGATTGAATCAGTATGTTGATTACTATGAACTACATTGGACAGGTTAACATTATAACAAGAGAGTGAATCAGTATGTTGATTACTATGAACTACATTGGACAGGTTAACATTATAACAAGTGATTGAATCAGTATGTTGATTACTATGAAATACATTGGACAGGTTAACATTATAACAAGAGATTGAATCAGTATGTTGATTACTATGAACTACATTGGACAGGTTAACATTATAACAAGTGATTGAATCAGTATGTTGATTACTATGAAATACATTGGACAGGTTAACATTATAACAAGTGATTGAATCAGTATGTTGATTACTATGAAATACATTGGACAGGTTAACATTATAACAAGTGATTGAATCAGTATGTTGATTACTATGAAATACATTGGACAGGTTAACATTATAACAAGAGATTGAATCAGTATGTTGATTACTATGAAATACATTGGACAGGTTAACATTATAACAAGAGATTGAATCAGTATGTTGATTACTATGAACTACATTGGACAGGTTAACATTATAACAAGTGATTGAATCAGTATGTTGATTACTATGAACTACATTGGACAGGTTAACATTATAACAAGTGATTGAATCAGTATGTTGATTACTATGAACTACATTGGACAGGTTAACATTATAACAAGAGATTGAATCAGTATATTGATTACTATGAACTACATTGGACAGGTTAACATTATAACAAGTGATTGAATCAGTATGTTGATTACTATGAACTACATTGGACAGGTTAACATTATAACAAGTGATTGAATCAGTATGTTGATTACTATGAACTACATTGGACAGGTTAACATTATAACAAGTGATTGAATCAGTATGTTGATTACTATGAACTACATTGGACAGGTTAACATTATAACAAGAGATTGAATCAGTATGTTGATTACTATGAAATACATTGGACAGGTTAACATTATAACAAGTGATTGAATCAGTATGTTGATTACTATGAAATACATTGGACAGGTTAACATTATAACAAGTGATTGAATCAGTATGTTGATTACTATGAACTACATTGGACAGGTTAACATTATAACAAGAGATTGAATCAGTATATTGATTACTATGAACTACAATGGACAGGTTAACATTATAACAAGTGATTGAATCAGTATATTGATTACTATGAACTACATTGGACAGGTTAACATTATAACAAGAGAGTGAATCAGTATGTTGATTACTATGAACTACATTGGACAGGTTAACATTATAACAAGTGATTGAATCAGTATGTTGATTACTATGAAATACATTGGACAGGTTAACATTATAACAAGAGATTGAATCAGTATGTTGATTACTATGAACTACATTGGACAGGTTAACATTATAACAAGTGATTGAATCAGTATGTTGATTACTATGAAATACATTGGACAGGTTAACATTATAACAAGTGATTGAATCAGTATGTTGATTACTATGAAATACATTGGACAGGTTAACATTATAACAAGAGATTGAATCAGTATGTTGATTACTATGAAATACATTGGACAGGTTAACATTATAACAAGAGAGTGAATCAGTATGTTGATTACTATGAACTACATTGGACAGGTTAACATTATAACAAGTGATTGAATCAGTATGTTGATTACTATGAACTACATTGGACAGGTTAACATTATAACAAGTGATTGAATCAGTATGTTGATTACTATGAAATACATTGGACAGGTTAACATTATAACAAGAGATTGAATCAGTATATTGATTACTATGAACTACAATGGACAGGTTAACATTATAACAAGTGATTGAATCAGTATGTTGATTACTATGAACTACATTGGACAGGTTAACATTATAACAAGTGATTGAATCAGTATATTGATTACTATGAACTACATTGGACAGGTTAACATTATAACAAGTGATTGAATCAGTATGTTGATTACTATGAACTACATTGGACAGGTTAACATTATAACAAGAGAGTGAATCAGTATGTTGATTACTATGAAATACATTGGACAGGTTAACATTATAACAAGTGATTGAATCAGTATGTTGATTACTATGAAATACATTGGACAGGTTAACATTATAACAAGTGATTGAATCAGTATGTTGATTACTATGAAATACATTGGACAGGTTAACATTATAACAAGAGATTGAATCAGTATGTTGATTACTATGAACTACATTGGACAGGTTAACATTATAACAAGTGATTGAATCAGTATGTTGATTACTATGAACTACATTGGACAGGTTAACATTATAACAAGAGATTGAATCAGTATGTTGATTACTATGAAATACATTGGACAGGTTAACATTATAACAAGTGATTGAATCAGTATGTTGATTACTATGAAATACATTGGACAGGTTAACATTATAACAAGTGATTGAATCAGTATGTTGATTACTATGAAATACATTGGACAGGTTAACATTATAACAAGAGATTGAATCAGTATGTTGATTACTATGAAATACATTGGACAGGTTAACATTATAACAAGAGATTGAATCAGTATGTTGATTACTATGAAATACATTGGACAGGTTAACATTATAACAAGTGATTGAATCAGTATGTTGATTACTATGAACTACATTGGACAGGTTAACATTATAACAAGAGAGTGAATCAGTATGTTGATTACTATGAAATACATTGGACAGGTTAACATTATAACAAGTGATTGAATCAGTATGTTGATTACTATGAACTACATTGGACAGGTTAACATTATAACAAGTGATTGAATCAGTATGTTGATTACTATGAAATACATTGGACAGGTTAACATTATAACAAGTGATTGAATCAGTATGTTGATTACTATGAAATACATTGGACAGGTTAACATTATAACAAGTGATTGAATCAGTATGTTGATTACTATGAAATACATTGGACAGGTTAACATTATAACAAGTGATTGAATCAGTATGTTGATTACTATGAAATACATTGGACAGGTTAACATTATAACAAGAGATTGAATCAGTATGTTGATTACTATGAAATACATTGGACAGGTTAACATTATAACAAGTGATTGAATCAGTATGTTGATTACTATGAAATACATTGGACAGGTTAACATTATAACAAGTGATTGAATCAGTATGTTGATTACTATGAAATACATTGGACAGGTTAACATTATAACAAGAGAGTGAATCAGTATGTTGATTACTATGAAATACATTGGACAGGTTAACATTATAACAAGAGAGTGAATCAGTATGTTGATTACTATGAAATACATTGGACAGGTTAACATTATAACAAGTGATTGAATCAGTATGTTGATTACTATGAAATACATTGGACAGGTTAACATTATAACAAGAGATTGAATCAGTATATTGATTACTATGAACTACAATGGACAGGTTAACATTATAACAAGTGATTGAATCAGTATGTTGATTACTATAAAATACATTGGAGAGGTTAACATTATAACAAGAGAGTGAATCAGTATGTTGATTACTATGTAATACATTGGACAGGTTAACATTATAACAAGAGAGTGAATCAGTATGTTGATTACTATGAAATACATTGGACAGGTTAACATTATAACAAGTGATTGAATCAGTATGTTGATTACTATGAACTACATTGGACAGGTTAACATTATAACAAGAGAGTGAATCAGTATGTTGATTACTATGAAATACATTGGACAGGTTAACATTATAACAAGTGATTGAATCAGTATGTTGATTACTATGAACTACATTGGACAGGTTAACATTATAACAAGTGATTGAATCAGTATGTTGATTACTATGAAATACATTGGACAGGTTAACATTATAACAAGTGATTGAATCAGTATGTTGATTACTATGAAATACATTGGACAGGTTAACATTATAACAAGTGATTGAATCAGTATGTTGATTACTATGAAATACATTGGACAGGTTAACATTATAACAAGTGATTGAATCAGTATGTTGATTACTATGAAATATATTGGACAGGTTAACATTATAACAAGAGAGTGAATCAGTATGTTGATTACTATGAAATACATTGGACAGGTTAACATTATAACAAGTGATTGAATCAGTATGTTGATTACTATGAAATACATTGGACAGGTTAACATTATAACAAGTGATTGAATCAGTATGTTGATTACTATGAAATACATTGGACAGGTTAACATTATAACTAGAGAGTGGATCAGTATGTTGATTACTATGAAATACATTGGACAGGTTAACATTATAACAAGAGAGTGAATCAGTATGTTGATTACTATGAATTTCATTGGACAGGTTAACATTATAACAAGTGATTGAATCAGTATGTTGATTACTATGAAATACATTGGACAGGTTAACATTATAACAAGAGATTGAATCAGTATATTGATTACTATGAACTACAATGGACAGGTTAACATTATAACAAGTGATTGAATCAGTATGTTGATTACTATGAACTACATTGGACAGGTTAACATTATAACAAGTGATTGAATCAGTATGTTGATTACTATGAACTACATTGGACAGGTTCACATTATAACAAGTGATTGAATCAGTATGTTGATTACTATGAAATACATTGGACAGGTTAACATTATAACAAGAGAGTGAATCAGTATGTTGATTACTATGAAATACATTGGACAGGTTAACATTATAACAAGAGAGTGAATCAGTATGTTGATTACTATGAAATACATTGGACAGGTTAACATTATAACAAGAGAGTGAATCAGTATGTTGATTACTATGAAATACATTGGACAGTTTAACATTATAACAAGAGAGTGAATCAGTATGTTGATTACTATGAACTACATTGGACAGGTTAACATTATAACAAGTGATTGAATCAGTACGTTGATTACTATGAAATACATTGGACAGGTTAACATTATAACAAGAGAGTGAATCAGTATGTTGATTACTATGAACTACATTGGACAGGTTAACATTATAACAAGAGAGTGAATCAGTATGTTGATTACTATGAAATACATTGGACAGGTTAACATTATAACAAGAGAGTGAATCAGTATGTTGATTACTATGAAATACATTGGACAGGTTAACATAACAAGAGAGTGAATCAGTATGTTGATTACTATGAACTACATTGGACAGGTTAACATTATAACAAGTGATTGAATCAGTATGTTGATTACTATGAAATACATTGGACAGGTTAACATTATAACAAGAGAGTGAATTAGTATGTTGATCAGTAAGTAATACTAAATCTTTTAATAACTTACGTTATATAAACAACAGTAGACACTAGAGACAAACTGAAAGGCACCATCTTTATTAAAATATACAAAATGTAACTTTGAAAGCATGATTAATTTGATCACAATAACTACAAAATTTTTTCTACACTTTTTTCATTAGTTGATAAAAACTTCCATTTGCCCAGAGTGACTAGCACTAAACAGGTTTATGTATCCATAAGGTAATATTTGTGACTATCACTAAACAATTTCCCTACACACAGGTATTATCTGTGACTAGCATTAAACAGCTTCCTGTACTCAGTAGATATTATCTGTGATTAGAACTAAACAACTTCCCTAACCATCAGGTATTATCTGTGCCTAGCACTATATAACTTCCCGTAAACTTGAGGTTTATTTGAGACTACCATCAAACAACTTCTTGTATACGTCAGGTATTATCTTTGACTAACATTAAACGACATTTTTGTAAACATGTGGTATTATCTGTGACTAGAAGTGGACAACTTCCCGTACACATCAAGTATTACCTGTGACTAGCTCAAAACAACCTTTCTTATAAAACAGGAATTTTTAGATACTAGCATTAAACAATTTCCCATACAGAGCAGGTATTACATATTGTTGTTGTTTTGAATTAAGTACAAAGCTACACAATGAGCTATCTGTACTCTGTCCACCACGGGTATCGAAACCCAGTGTTTAGCTTTGTAAGTCCGCAGACATACCGCTGAGCCACTGGGGGATAGTATTACATGTGACTAGCACTAAAGAAATTCCTGTACCCATCAGGTATTATCTGTCACTAGCACTGAACATCTTCCTGTACCCATCAGGTATTATCTGTTATTGTTATTAAAACACTTCTTGTATACAACAGTTATTATGTGTGACTAGCAATAAACAACTTTCCGTATACAGCAGGTATAACCTGTGACTAGTATTAAACAACTTTCCGTATACAGCAGGTATAACCTGTGACTAGTATTAAAGAACTTCTTGTACACATCAGGTATTATCTGTGACTAGCAAAAAACAACTTCTCGTATTCAATAGGTACCATCTGTGACTAGCACTGAACAACTTCTATACAGCAGGTATTATATGTGACTAGCATCAAATATATCTTCCAATACAGCAGGTACTATCCGTGACTAGCATTAAAGAACTTCTCATAAACATCAGGTATTATCTGTGACCAACTCTGAACATCTTACCGTACATATCAGGTATTATCTGTGACTTTTATAACAATTTACTGTTGGAGAGAATATTTTATAAACTGTAATAACACACTTCATTTTGATAGATACTTTATAAACTGTGATAACACTCTTCCATACAAGGGAATACTTTATAAACTGAGATTATATTTCTGTTGTACAGAATACTTTATTAAGTATCATAACACTTTACTGTGTGGTAGAATACTTTATAAACTATATTAACACCTTACTTTTGGAGAGAATACATTATAAACATTGATAATACTGTTCTGCTGAAGATAATTCTTTATAAATTGTTTTAACACTCTTCCCTTGGAGAGAATATTTTATAAACTATGATAACAATTTACTGTTGGAGATAACATTTTATAAAGTATGATAAATCTTTTTGTTGTAGAGGATACTTTACAAACTATGATAACACTTTACTGCTGGAGAGGATACTTTACAAACTGTGATAACACTTTACTGCTGGAGAGGATACTTTACAAACTATGATAACACTTTACTGCTGGAGAGGATACTTTACAAACTGTGATAACACTTTACTGCTGGAGAGGATACTTTACAAACTATGATAACACTTTACTGTTTGAGAGAATACTTTATAAACTGTGATACCACCTTTTTGTTGGAAAGAATACTTTATAGACTATGATAACACTTTACTGTTGGAGAGAATACTTTATAAATTATGATAATACTTTACTGTGGGAGTATTCTTTATAAACTGTGATTACACTCTTCTATTGAGGAAAAATTCCTTTGAAGACTATGATAACACTTTACTGTTAGTGAAAATATTTTATAACTGTGATAACAATTTACTGTAGAAGCAAATACTTTTTAAACTGTGATTACACTCTTATGTTGGAGATAATATTTCATAATCTATGATAACACTTTACTGTTGGAGAAAATATTTTATAAATTTTGATAACACTGTTCTGTTGGAAAGAATACTTTACAAACTATGATAACAATTGTTGGAGAGAATTCTTTATAAACTGTGATAACACTCTATTTATAAAGTGAATTCTTTATTAGCTATTATAACACTATACTGTTGGAGAGAATACTTTATAAACTGTGTTAACTCTCTACTGTTAGAGTGAATACTTTATAAACTGTTATAAAATTTTACTTCTGTAGAGAATACTTTACAAACTATGATTACACTATTCTGTTGGAGAGAATATTTTATAAACTCTGATGACACTCTTCTGTATTTGAGAATAGTTTATAAAGTGTGATAACACTATTCTGTTGCAGAGAATACTTTGTAAACTATGATAACACTTGATTGTTGGAGAGAATACTTTATCAGCTATGATAACACTTTAAGTTTGGAGAGAAATTTCATAAATTACTATAACACTCTACTGTTGGATAGAATTCTTCATAAACTATGATAACACTTTACTATTGGAGAGAATACTTTAGAGAGTGTGATAACACTCTTCCTTTGTAGAGAATACTTTGTAGAGTATGATAACACTTTACTGTTTGAAAGAATACTTTATAAACTCTGATAACACTTTGTTGTTGGAAAGAATACTTCATAAACTATTATAACACCTTACTGTTGGAGAAAATACTTTATAAAGTGTGATAACATTTTACTGTGTGAGAGAATACTTTATAAAGTATATTAACACTTTAATGTTGGAGAGAATATTTTATAAACTGTGATGACACTCTACTGTTGGATAGAATATTTTACAAACTGTGATGGCACTCTTCTGTATTTGAGAATAGTTTATAAAGTGTGATAACACTATTCTGTTGCAGAGAATACTTTGTAAACTATGATAACACTTGATTGTTGGAGAGAATACTTTATCAGCTATGATAACACTTTAAGTTTGGAGAGAAACTTCATAAATTACTATAACACTCTTCTGTTGGAAAGAATACTTTATAAAATATGATAACACTTTACTGTTGAAGAGAATACTTTATAAACTGTAGTAACACTTTGCTGTTGGAGAGAATACTTTATAAACTATAGTAACACTTTGCTGTTGGAGAGAATATTTTATAAACTGTGATGACACTCTACTGTTGGATAGAATATTTTACAAACTGTGATGGCACTCTTCTGTATTTGAGAATAGTTTATAAAGTGTGATAACACTATTCTGTTGCAGAGAATACTTTGTAAACTATGATAACACTTGATTGTTGGAGAGAATACTTTATCAGCTATGATAACACTTTAAGTTTGGAGAGAAACTTCATAAATTACTATAACACTCTTCTGTTGGAAAGAATACTTTATAAAATATGATAACACTTTACTGTTGAAGAGAATACTTTATAAACTGTAGTAACACTTTGCTGTTGGAGAGAATACTTTATAAACTATAGTAACACTTTGCTGTTGGAGAGAATATTTTATAAACTGTGATGACACTCTACTGTTTGATAGAATATTTTATAAACTGTGATGACACTCTACTGTTGGATAAAATATTTTATAAACTATGATGACACTCTACTGTTGGATAGAATATTTTATAAACTATAGTAACACTACTGTTGGAGAGAATACTTTATAAACTATCATAATACTTGTATACTTTTTAATTTCCTTTGGCCTCTTTTCCGGGGTTGTGGCTAAGGAGGAGAATACTGCAGACAAGCTTTACCATAATCTGTAAAGCCGTTGTTTCACATAGGAGGGTGTCGGCCACTGTTTATTCTTTCAAGTTTCATTTTGATAGAACTTCAGTCTGTGCTCACCGACAACTTTCTCAAATTACGTAATGAAGTGAAAACAATTGGGATAAGCCTAACTTATTTTAAAAATCTTCATTTCTTAATCCTGCATTACTGTATCAGTGACAAAAAAGATAATAACGTCTGTACTACTATAGAAATATCACTAATACTGTATATACAAGTAAAATCTTAAGAGGAAGAAGGTTCACATTCTTTAGATATGAATGACTTGCACACTTGTACTTTAAAACATGTACACAATTGTTCTAGATGAAAAACAAAGTAAAAAGTTAAACATAAATTACTTTTTGTTAAGCCTAAATTCTGAAGGAGAATTTCAGGAATATATATTTAGGTTTCTAATTTCTACTGTCTTGTGCAAGGTAAAAATATATATATATTCGTTTTTAGTTATTATTGTTATTATCAGTTATTATTATTATTAGTTATTATTATTATTATTATTATCAGTTATTATTATTATTTGTTATTATCAGTTATTATTATTATTAGTTTATAGTTATTATTGTTATTAGTTATTATCAGTTATTATTATTATTAGTTTATAGTTATTATTATTATTAGTTATTGTTATTATTAAGTGACCTACTTTCCTTTTTTCATTAAGTTAAAGTACAGTCAACATACATCGTAATTTGGTTGTGTTGTAAGTTTTATAATCATTATGTGTTTAAACCATTTACTGTACTTACTTTGTATCCAGATTATGTGTTTAAACCATGTACTATACTTACTGTGTATCTATGTTATGTGTGTAAACCATGCACTGTACTTACTGTGTATCTATATTATGTGTTTAAACAATGTACTGTACTTACTTTGTATCCAGGTTATGTGTTTAAACCATGTACTGTACTTACTTTATATTCAGATTCTGTGTTTCAGCTACGTAATGTACTTGCTTTTTCGTCTAGATTCTGCATTTAAGCCACGTAAATTGTTGTTGGAGCTTGTCAGTATATTCCATAAATGCCATGTATATAACACAAATACCTGGAGCCGCTAAAATTGTTAAGAATCAGTAAAAAGTTAAGAACTGTTAGCTGGAAAAATGTGTGTATAATAGACAAGACTGGATAGAAGTAGAGAAACATTTTTCATTGCAAATTTAGGACAAAATTAAGTTCCCCTTTCTTTTTGATGTTCTTTTAACGTAACTGTGCTCCTGTTCTTCTGTGAGATTTGTCTTCAAAGTTTGTGACCTGACTTATAAAAAAAAACAGTTATTGATGAAGTCATGACTTGTTTTCAATATAATCTCTTCCTGAGTTTATAGACTTATGTCAGCAGTCCTCTAAGGCCTTTATGCCCTTTTGAAATAACTTTTCTTGTTTTCCTCAATTCTTAACTGGATTGTACGTATGAGATCTCAATACTGTGAAATCCTTGTTCTTTCAAAAAGTTTTAAGGTTAATGAAAAGAAAAACGTCACTTGGAGTAACTGAGTAATTCTAATTGTTCAAAACAACACATGGTTTCCGAGCTGGGCCATTATCAACAGTAAATCATTTTGTGAAATTAATTTCTATTTCTGTTTGTATTCCCTAATGCATATTGTTGATTAAGTATTGAATTCCTTAATGCAGATTGTTGATTAGTATTGAATTCCTTAATGCAGATTGTTGATTAAGTATTGTATTCCTTAATGCAGATTGTTGATTAAGTATTGAATTCCTCAATGCAGATTGTTGATTAAGTATTGTATTCCTTAATGCAGTTTGTTGATTAAGTATTGAATTCCTTAATGCAGATTGTTGATTAAGTATTGATTCCCACTTGCTCCAATAACTTCATAATAGTAGTTCATCTGTAACATGTAACTAAATAGTGAACTTTGTCTACAATTTCTGTTATATTCGATGTTGAGGGTCGACCTGATCTCTGTTTATCTTCACACAGCTGTCTATCATGCTTTAAGTCAGTTCATCATTTTTTTCTTTGCCAAAAACACCAGAGAACCCTCTCCCAATATTCCACATCGTGGATTTCGTATCATTTTCGTTTTAACAAAATATTTGATCACATCATTAAATTCAATCTTTCTATGTTCTTCAAAACATGCAACACACAAAATAAGCACAAATTATAGCTGTTCTTTACTCATAAAAAGGGTTCAAAATTAATATTTATCAGAAAGTTATACATTACAGTTTGGTTTTTGTAGATTGGGCCATGAACATTTCAGACAATTTCTTGTATCTTTAATTTCACCTTTTCTTGGTTTGAGAATATTAATGGATTGCACGTACCTGTTGAGAGAAAAGTAGTCACCATTTAGGCTCATGTGATGAGGAATTTTACTTCTGAAAACTTTAATAAAGATGGTAGAATGGCATCTCTGTTTTATTCACATGCATAAAAGTTAAGTAAAGTACTAAAGCCTTCTATATCTAATTGACTCTTTCTGTCTTTGTTTTAAGCTCTGTTCACTCTAATATACCCTCAGGTATCAGCTATGTTCACTCTAATATATCCTCAGGTATCAGCTGTGTTCACTCTAATATACCTTCAGGTATCAGCTCTTCTCACTCCAATATACCCTCAGGTATCAGCTATGTTCACTCCAATATATCCTCAGGTATCAGCTATGTTCACTCCAATATATTCTCAGGTATCAGCTATGTTCACTTTAATATACCCTCAGGTATCAGCTCTGTTCACTCTAACATACCCTCAGGTATCAGCTATCTTCACTCTAATATACCCTCAGGTATCAGCTATGTTCACTCTAATACATCCTCAAGTATCAGCTCTGTTCACTCTAATATACCCTCAGGTATCAGCTATATTCACTGTAATATTCACTCAGATATCAGCTATGTTCACTCTAGTATACCCTCAGGTATCAGCTCTGTTCACTCTGACACCCTCAGGTATCAGCTATGTTCACTCTAATATACCCTCAGGTATCAGCTATATTCACTGTAATATTCACTCAGATATCAGCTATGTTCACTCTAGTATACCCTCAGGTATCAGCTCTGTTCACTCTGACACCCTCAGGTATCAGCTATGTTCACTCTAATATACCCTGAGGTATCAGCTATGTTCACTTTAACTTACCCTCAGGTATCAGCTATATTCACTATAATATTCCCTCAGGTATCAGAGAATAAGGAATTAAACTCTTGTTTCTTCAACCATTAAGTTGCTGAAGATCTTTAAACCACATGTTTTATCTCCAACCCTAATTCAGTTTATGTTTCACTATTTCTTTTTTCAAAAATCTTTCTTTACTTTTGTAAGCCACCTTGTTATTTTTGAGAGTTTTAAAAATAATGCAATAACTGCCAAACAAGAAAAGAAATGAATTCTTTGAAAAATACATCTCTCACAACTTGTGAATACCAGTCGTGCCACACTGTGGTACCGTCACGTAAGTTTATTTACACCTATGAGTTCCCATCACCTCATCTGTCAGGAGAACTTATTCATTATCAATACATTCAGTTTCTATACACTTTGATCTTGACTGCTATACTCTGATGGCCTCAGAGTTTAATAGAGACTCCATGTGTGGTTTCAATCTCTCCATTCTAGTAAAACTCATTTGTATACACTTCTCTTCCACCCAGATCAGTTTGCTTGAGTAGTCTGGATTCACCAGATACAAGCAAGATCTCCCTGACTCAGTAACTGCAGGTTGACTTAAGCCCTGGACCTTTACAGCCCAAGAAAGGACTTCATCTACATTTGGAAATCCCCATTCAACTATTTATTTCTCCAAGCAGACTCTTCCTCTCAGTTTTGAGTATGCTGAGATTCTCAAAGTGTCATTAGTATTATCTTGTAAATTATCATCACTGCTACGTATCCGTGAATAGTCAGTACCTTTAATAAGTGGTAGTATAACACGAGCTGACAAACCCTGATATAAACCTCATTTGCTATGTTGTCTAACTTTTTGTGAACCCATTGAGCTCTCTCCCTTTCCCTGGCATTATGGTATCTGCTGCGCCACTGATTATGGATAACATTTTCACTTAACTGGGTTCTCATATAATAGGGGTGAGATGCTGCAAATTAAAAGTTGTATAATACAGACTAAAGTAAAACAGCATTTCATTTAATAAACAAAGTGTAATGCACATGTAACCTTCTATCACAGAAGCCCTGGAGATACTAGTGTTATAAAATATAAGTTTAATGTTAAACTTGATTGTAATGATAATGTGGTGATCGAGACATTTTATGAAATATCAGAACAATGATTATTTATAAATACGTGAATCAGAGAGGTGTGAATGAAGGAAACATAGAGTAGTTTTGAGAAAGTCAGTTTCTTTAAGTAAAGTATTTAAGTTTTAGTATTTTGATCGGTGCTATTGGTCGTACATATATTCAATTATTCGATCGATTAGTCATGAAAATTATAAAAGAAAGTTTATTGATACCTTAGTTATAGTACCGTTAGTAAAGTATTTTGCATCATTTGTAAAGTTAGGTTTACAGCTGTGTTGAAGTGAAAGCATCCTGTAGGAAACGTTAAGAAACAAAATTCCTTACTTTTTATCGTTGCATGGACTAGTCTCCGAATTATTTTCAATAAGTAATTTAAAAGAACATACTCAACATTAGAATAATGTAAAACAAAAGATTTTATCTATGGTTATCCTACGGAATTGGTTTTAAAAACCATGGGAAACTGAATGGAAAAGGGTGAGTTTGTGAAAAAGATCCCCTTATTTCCAATAAGGGGCAGAGACGGACCAGAATGTTAAGGCATCTATATTTGGAGAGGGTGGGAATATATCAGTTTAAGTTTTATAAATTTTAGTTATTTATAAATTACAGAAAATTGTATTCATTATGGAATACAATAAACAGACTCCCCATGTATTGTCTAGGCACATAAACCAAAATCTACAAACATTTCTCTTAGGTGGGACAAGGCATGGCCAGGTAATTAAGGCACTGGTCTCGTAATCCAGGTGAAGAACAATATGCTTATAATATATTTTTTTATAATTGCTGGTCATGTGATTTTACAGGTGAGGAAGAAGGTGATCTCAGTTTTAAATCGAGTGACTTGCTAATTGTACTTAGTGTTCGAGATGATGGATAGTTGGAAGCAGAAGGTTGTAAAGACTTTATTCATCTACTCACATGAAGATGTGTAATAAAAATGGTGAACCAAACATAAATGATAGTAACATGCCCCAGAAGATATCAATTGAATGGCATGGAATACAGAAATGATAACTGCTCTACTCTTTCATATTTAGTTCCAAAACTCAGCAACCTAGGCTTGTCATTTTATAATTTATTCTGGGATCCTGTCAAAGAAACTGTAAAGCAATGTCACATAAACGTTTGATAACTATTGTTGTTACAGAAAGCTGGCACTGCCTGGTGCAAGAACTGAAGTTTTAACCATCATGTGTATTTGTGTCCTCATGATAGTGTTAAAGTTTTGAGCAATATTCACACAGTTAGAACAAAACTAGATCCTAAAAACCCAGAACAATGATCTTTCAGCTCTAAACTCTCACAAGGTGCATCTGGTGAAGAAGAAAGCCAATGTTTTGTATGAAACATCAAATACTTCAACAACAGTTGAAATTATTTTTCAATCCTGCTTAAAATTTAAGAGGCTTGGTGCCGGATAAGAAAAAGAAGTTAGTTGTGGTTGGGTGTTTGTTCACCTTTTAGATGACTCGACTTTGGAAGACCCGTTGCCAATGTAACAAAAGCACTTCATGTTCATGGGAGTAATCCATTTGAAAAAGACATACTTGTGAACGCCAGTCATCAGAAAAACTTGGGAAGTTCACTTGAAGCTTTAATATTGAAAACACAAGAAGCAAGACTAGTCAAAAGAATTTCTGAACCATGAGGAGAACTGAGTGAACAGTTGAGTTTTCTTCCAGATACGTGAACTGGACCTAAAGGTGATGTATCACTGTTGACTATATACAGGTACTGCCTTGCAAAAACTATTGCTGAAACTCAACTAGGAGCCAACTGTGCTGATTGTTTACATTTACCTGAAATGTAGATATAAATTTGATTTATTCAAAAAATAAATGGACTGATGTGCTTAAAAGTCAGAAAAGAAATGTTAGAAATACTCTTTACCCAAGTGTTTCTTGAAACAGCATACATAATTACACATTGTGATTCCATGTCAGACAGCAAGTTAAGTAATCCACAAGTGGAATAAATAAACTGGAAGCATGTGAAATAACTGAATTTATTGTATCAGGAAAGGGTTTTGCTTGGAATTGCTTTGTCATCATATGTGGATCATAGTCCATTTGAGATAGATGAACTGACTCTGAATATTGTTAGGAAAGATTGCTCTCCATCAGAAGAATGTAAGTAAGGGAAAGCTGCTACAGACAGATGTAATTTCTACTGAGTTAAAGAGAACTGTTCTGTAAATACACACACATTGAGATATTGGATATTATTCATATGAGTAGTGTAATTAATTGTTGATGTTCTGATGGGGTCTGTATAGACTCCTATAATATTTTAATCACATTTTTCTAAACTGTTCATTGCTTTGGTGGCACAGCAATAAGTCTTTTGGTTTATAACTAATAATTGGGATTTGATACCGTTGGTGAGCACAGCAGAGGTAGTCCATTGTATAGCTTTGAGCTAAAATACAAACAAATTATTTATCTATCCAACTGCTTGTGAATCTATAACTTTACTAACTCACATATACATGTGTCACATTAAAACAAACCTAAAACACAAATGCTACTTATTGTTGAGGGTTTTCTATTATTTTACATAGAAAATAATGATTTTACACAGTGTGAGTGTTGTGACAGTCAGAAATATAAGATATTTTGTATTTTGACTGCATTAGTAATAAATGGTGTATAAACAACTGTTAATTTGAGAGTTGATTATTAAAAATAGAATGTGCAACTATTTGTTGTTAAAGTGTTTCTTATATGTTTTTGTATAATTTTAGTCACATATCTGCTAGTGTTAAGTTCTTTACCAAAAACACCAATATTTTTACATATATATACTTTTTCTATCAAACTGAATAGTTTAAGATTTTTGTTTACACAACATAGACACCTCTGAACTTTAATTCCCTGTAATTAAAAAGATGCAAAATATATTTTTACTATTATCAGTGGTTTAAAAGAAATTGAATACAGGTTTAGTACTGTTGTTAGTGGTGATATATGCAATAACCATTATGCCAGCCTTCCTGGAGCATTATAGATACTACAAGCTCCAAAACACAGTTGATGTTGAAGGATGTTTTAATAAGACCTTCATAGAGTTCTAGGTTGTTTCCAATAATGATTTTTAGAAAGAACAAAAATGTAAAAGGTTCTTTGTGAAATTTTGAAGGGTGAACACTGTCTCGCATTGACATCTTTCCTTTACCACAAACATCCAGATTCTGGCAAAATGACCTGTATGGTTGCAAGCGTGAAACCACTTTTAGCACACTAGGTGGCTCACACAAATTCTATGTTATGCCATTTAGTCTATGTGATACTAATGCCACTTTTGAGAAGCTTAAACTGAAAGAACAGGATTAAGAAAGATTTCTGGTCTGTATAAGAAGTTTTATTACACAATGGGGTTTGTGGTTGGGAAGTTAATGAGTTACAGTAAGTAAAAAAATTGGGTTTGAAAATGAAACCTGGAAAACATTGGCTGAAGTAAACAGAAGTTAAGAGTTTATCAGTCGTTATGAAGAGATGGTTGTAAGGAATGATTGGCTTCAACAAGTAAACAGAAGTTGAGTTTATTGGTCATGTTATGAAGAGAGATGGTTGTAATGAAGGATTGGCTTCAACAAGTGAACAGAAGTTGAGTTTATTGGTCATATTATGGAGAGAGATGGTTTTAATGAACGACTGGCTTCAACTAGACAAGAAACCAGCTGTTTCTTGAAGTTTTGTGACATGTTACCAATGACTGTTGCCAACTTGTTTAAAATAGGAGCACTGTTGTTTGTTGTTGTGACAGAAGATTTAAATTGTTCCACTTTCTTTCTACTTCAAACATTAGATGGATATTTTACAAGTGTATATTTAAGAGCAATTTCAATGCATTTTTATGTACTATGCCTTTATTTGATACATGTATCAGGATATTTCACAAGTTTATATTTAAGTGCAATTTCAGTGCATTTTTATGTACTATGCCTTTATTTGATACATGTACTTGTTAGTTTCTATTTTTATATTATTCCGTATAAGAATAGTGAATCTTTATACAAATTGAGTGCATTTCAGTCTAAAATATGTATTATGATGCAAACAAGCACACATTTGTGTGTGGTTTTTACATTGTTATTTCTATTGAGAAAAAAATGTCTCAGTTTCTTATTCTGGTTTATATTTTGATACTAGCAAGCACTCATTGTGTACGGTTTTAGAGTATTACTTCTATTAGAAAAAAATGTCCCACTTTCTCAGTTTGGTAGCATTGAGTTTAATGACCACAGATGACGCTACAGTCACTACTAAACATATCTGAAACGTTATGTCATGCATTGGCCATGTGTGAACTGTGTGTACTACAAGAGTACTTGTAATGGACATGTACGTAGATTTCAATACATGTGTATAAAGATCACATCAGTTTATTGAGTAGTATTGTATAACAAATTAATCAATTACACAAAGATTACAGCCATGAAAAGTAAGAAGAACAAGGAGACAAATTAATCTTAACATTATGAAGAACTCAAAAGTAACAATGTAACTGTGATAACTGACCTAAACACTGTTACTGGAAAATGTCTGTTAGATAATGCTAGTCTTTAAATATTAAAAGAACAAATCAAGGTAAAGATGACAGCCTCTATGACTTCTCGAGAAAAGAGATTTTATGGTGGTTTTGATTATATTTTTTATGTGGCGTTTTTCAGAAAATATTTTCAATGGATTAAGTTGAAGTATTCATAAGCAGGTGAAATTATCAAAAGTACATGAAATTCAAATGTTGATTTAGGTGCTATAAAAAGTACATAAACATTGTAGTCAGTGGTTCATTTGGTTATCATAAGGTAAAAAGTATGTAAACATTGTAGTCAGTGTTTCATTTGGTTATCATAAGGTAAAAAGTATGTAAACATTGTAGTCAGTGGTTCATTTGGTTATCATAAAATAAAAAGTATGTAAACATTATAGTCAGTGTTTCATTTGGTTGTCATAAAATAAAAAGTACATAAACATTATAGTCAGTGGTTCATTTGGTCATTAATAAGAATCAGTCATGCAGATTGAAATATTTTTAATAAGAAAGTAATTTTGTTGATTATTTTCTTTACATTGTTTCATTAAATTTACTCTATTGCAGCATGAAAATGTAGACTGGGTGTGTACTAGGAAAACATAGGCAGTAATATGTATACTGTGAAACTTTTTACATAACTTTGAAACTTTTTGTATAAACCCTTGTTTCTTCATACTGGAAGTGGGTGTTGTCTACATTTCAATCATATGGTATGAAGCAAGTCTGTGCCCTAATTGTTTGGCAGGAATATGAGAAAGTAAAACAAGTAATTGGTCAATTGGAGACGTGCATAAGACTGGTGACTTATATATTTTATTAGAATAAATTGCTTGCTTACACATGAAGCCTATAGATAGGTCATTTTATTAGTAGGTTTAGTCAAAGTTTATGGGTTAACCTTGCATTATTACCCACCTTAACCTATGAACTGGATGAACTTTTGTATAAAGGTTCAAATTCTGAATGCTTTGGCTGCTGTATTCTTGAATTAGCTAACGTTTCCAATCCTTGTTGCTGAAGATATTGGCCCAAGCAGTCCAGTTGATGGCTGTCACTTGAAGCCAGTGAAACAAATGCTGTACTTCAAATACATGTTCTATTGATGTCAGGAAAGTCATAAGTGCCCACTCAGAAAGCTAAATGTTATTTCCCAATTTGTGTTGTATGAATTACTATTTTTATTTATTTAATTCTGGTCAGTTTTGTCAGTGTTTTCATATAACATTCTGTTGTAAATATGGATTGTTTTTATATTTGTGTTTTATTTTAAGACTATTTGATGTCATTAATTGTAAATTTGGTTACACTAATATACTTTTATGAAAGCATTTCTTGAAGATTTTGACTGTTTAAGTTTCAATTTATATAAAGCAAGCACTTTCTTTGTATTATATTTTCATTACATCATTATGTATGTAATTCATTAGTTTCTATTATATTTACCATAATACTTTGAATTTAAGACGTACCCCACTTTTAACACTCCTACGAAAAGACGTTTCTAGTCCTGATTTCTCCAAGCCCGTTCCCCTGGCTGTGGTTTCGCTAGATAGTAGATAGGTACAGTGGGAATCTCGTTAATCCATTCATTAATGGATTTAAATAGCAATTTCATTTAAATACAAAATTATTAGCCTAATATTAATAACCTTTCAAGTTGCTCTGGGGCCTATTAGGCCCCACTTTTCGTAGGAGTGTTAAAAAGAGATTTTCAGGGAATAGAATTTGGATGATAATTAGGAAAGACTAAATATGTTTTGTAAGTCTATTAACAAATTAAAAATGTTAATCATGTATTTAAAATGATATATAATAAAAACATATATACAGAAAATGAAAAATTCCATCACAATAACGTTTCTTCCTGCTTTATTCACTTAATCAGAATGTTACTCTTATGTTTCTTCTAACTCACTGTTATATTCTGAAATTAAAATATCTTCATCACTTGATTCACTACTGTCCCAAAGAATGTCATCTTGTGTTCCATCTTACACATTGGATAAACAACATTTTAAAAACAGTTTTCTAATAATACCATCTGACACTTCTTTCCAAGCTTTTGAAATCCACTCCACTATTTTTGATGCTGATACACTTTTTATTATACCACTCGGTGTCAAAGCATGATTGTCTTTATTCAGCCAAGCATCATAATTCTCATGGGTACAATCTTTGAATGACTTATTAATGGACATAAAGAGGTTGTAACTGACCTGTTACTCTGTCAGAAATTACCACCAGATCGCTGATTATATTCCTTAACCTACTCTTGATTTTATCACGATGGCTATGAAATGCATCCATTACCAGCATGCTCCGTTGACGTTGGGTACACATACAAACCACTCTTACATCAACTGTAATATCATCCATGCACTTTTTTGTGTGCAAACTATTACATCTTTACAAACATTTGCCTTTGGCAATGTTTTTTTCTGTTTAATATGACATACGGTGGTAATTTATTTCCATTTGCAGTTACACATAACATGAAACCAACTCTTATTTTTTCATAACCAGTAGTTTTGATTTTCACATGTTTATCTTCTATGGCATTTACAATGTAGTTAAGCAGCATGTCGAAAAATACTGCCGTTTCATCAGTGTTACCGATTTGGTTTAGGGAATATTGTTACCTCTAGCGTAGACCAATAACATAACGCTGATATTAAGTTTTGTTTCAAAATATGACGGCAATTTTGAATAATTGTATTTCTTCGCCATAATGATAAACCTTCTCTTTTCATAAATTTCTCACACCAATCGCAACTAGCCTTGAAAGAAATATCACTATTTCCTGTACGTTCTTTTGCTTTTAAAATTTTATCTCGTTACAGGCAGTCCTTTATTTCGTAACTCTATGAAATACACTGCTGGCCAAAATCTTAAGGTCATTGAACATAAAGAAAAAATATGCATTTTGTGTCGTTAGACTAAACCGCTACCCCATTGGAGTAGAGCTTCAAAAGATGACAATAAGAAAAGGGAAAATAAAAATTAAAACTTTTTTACCATTTAATAGGGAAAATGTGAACACTTTGAAATTAGCCTAAGTGCTAGCTGGTCGAAAGTTTAAGACTATAATAAAACGAAGCGTTAATCAGTAAACACGTAATGAAATCTAGTCATTTGTGTTCAAGCATTAGCGTTGTCAACATCTCCCACTGACATCTCCTGTGTTACATTGGGTAAAAACATGGCAAGGGCTAAAAAGTTGACAGAGATTGAACGTGGTAGAATTGTCGAGTTGCAAAAGCAAGGTCTCAACGTGTCATCGCTTGTGAGATTGGGCGTAGTAAAACTGCTGTTGCAAATTTCTTAAAAGACTCTGAGGAATACGGAACGAGAATTTCAATTGGTCGGCCAAAGAAAATTTCGCCGGCGTTGAGCAAGAGAATTCGACGGGTTGTCCGGCAAGACACCAGCCGATCGTCGAACCAAATTAAGGCCCTTACGAACGCAGAATGCAGCTCAGGAACTGTAAAACGGCATCTGCGAGAGAAAAAGTTTTAAAAACCGTAAACATTTTCAAAGTCCACGCCTCCTACCACACTATGAAACAGCTCGGTTAAACTTTGTTGACAAGCACCAAACATGGGACGTAGAAAAGTGGAAGAAAGTTTTGTTCTATGATGAGAAAAAATTACCCTGGATGGTCCAGATGGCTTCCGACGTTACTGGCACGATAAGGATATCCCATCAGAGATATTTTCTACACGACACAGTGGAGGAGGTTCCATCATGAACTGAGGTGCTTTCTCCTTCCATGGAACAATGAAGCTTCAGGATATACAGGGGCGTCAAACAGCAGCTGGCTACATCGGCATGTTGGAGAGAGCACCCTTATTGACTGAAGGCCTTCGCTTGTGTGAAAATAACTGAAACTGTTAGCAGGACAATGCTGCAATCCACAATGCCCACAGGACAAAGGAGTTTTTCATGGCAAATAATGTGATTCTTTTGGACTATCCAGCGTGTTCGCCCGAACTGAACCCCATTGAAAATGTTTGGGTCTGGATGGCAAGGGAAGTCTATAGAAATAAACGTCAATTCCAAAGAGTGCATGATCTTCGGGAAGCCATCTTCACCACTAGGAATAACATTCCAGCAAGCCTGCTGCAAACACTTATATCGACTATGCCAAAGCGAATTGTTGAAGTTATTCGCAATGACGGCTGTGCAACTCACTACTGAGACCTCTTGTTGACCATTTCCTACTCTGTTTAAGACTTCTTTTTGGTATGGTCTTAAACTTCTGACCAGCTAGTATTTAGGCTAATTTCATAGTGTTCACATTTTCCCTATTAAATGCTAAAAAGATTTTATATTTTTATTTTCCCTTTTCTTATTGTCATCTTTCAAAGCTCTACTAAAATAAGTGGTTGAATCTAGCAATGCAAAATGCATATTTTTTCTTTATGTTCATTGGCCCTAAAATTTTGGCCAGCAGTGTATTCTAAAATGGCAATATCAATTTCAAGATGTCTTTTTTTCTTGCAAGAAAACAACTTGGATTTCACACCACGCCAGTAACATACATTTGCCTCATTAACTACATACTGGCTCACAATTCTCAATGTGTTTGGTGTATAAAATAACTTTTATATTCGGCATCGTATGTAAAACGTTTTTCCATGGGTAAAAAACGCAATAAAAATAAACAACACAATAAAATAGCGTCTGAACAACAGGAAAGTCAGACAAAGACTGATAACGCTGATTGCTATCCAACTCTACCGCTAGAGGAGCTGTCATAAGCAAATTTGACATTTTGCACGTGTTTTTTTTAAATTATTGTCCAATCTGTTTGTTGATGCAGGAGTTTTGGAAAATCTTTGTTGTTCGAGGAAAATAATGTTTTAACGTTTTCGAGACTTTCGAAAAGTGAAAAATAATACCTCTAATTTAAGACGCCCCCTAACTGTCAGTTCGGAAAAATGTGTAAAAAGGTGCGTCTAAAATTCGAAGTAATGCAGTATTTTAAAAGTTACCAGAGACCAATGAGAGCAGACATTCAATGTTAAAGTTTTTTTTACGTTTATAAGTTTCATTTTTAAAGGGTATTTTGTATATAAATGAGTACAATGTGTATGTTGATTAGAAGAATTGAAGAGGATTGGTTAAGATCACATTTTATTTTCTGTTGAGAAAGAAAGATTTAAAGATGATGATCTTGTTGGTGGTTATTTAATAGATTATCCAAACGAACAGAAAGATAAAACGTCTAACGTAGTCCTGTACAAAGGGTTAAATTAAATCAATAGTGAAGACAATTTTGTCTAATAAGTTAGTAACTTATGAAATGATTGACTGTCCACTCTGGAACTTAAGTTTTGGAGGTCAATGATTTCCTGAAAAATAGAGGTTAATATTAATAGAGGTTAATATTAATTTTTTACTTTAATCAACGATAGAAAGTTCAAAGGTAACTTTCAAAGACCAGATGGGTTCTTATCTGTAGGTTACATATTATATTTTCAACATTATTATTTAATTGTTAGCCAAGATAATTTAACATATGAAGAACATTTATCTAACATCTAGACAAGGTATATTATTTATAAATATGAGTGTTCAGTTAGTGAAGTCAATGAATATTGATTGATTGTGTTCAACCTGACATAAAGTAACACATTAGAAAAGTCACATAGTGCGGTCATCAAAGTTCATTCTAGCATAATGTAACATGTTAATAACATCACGCTGCTGTCATCAAAGTTTATTTTCCTGACTAAAACTAACATGTTAGAAAACGTCACGCTGTGCGTTACTAACTATGTAACAGCGAAGTCACTTCATGTAAAAATTAGTAACTTATCAGTTTAAAAAGTCATTCTGTACCGGAATAAATTATGTAACGTGACAAAGAAATCACTTGGTGTTAAAAGTAACACTTTAAGAGTCATTTTATGTTAATGTTAACTATTTAACATGACAGAGAAATAACGTCTATGGCTATTATCACATACGTGTATGTGATATTTATATAAATTTGTCTTATTCTTAAAAATATGTTTCCAGTTAATTAGAGGAAGTAAAGAAACTTACAGACAATATAATTAATTTGTTTTATTACTGTTCATTAAAAACATTACAAGATAACTGAGAGGAATATTGTTTTTTTTTCTTTTTTGTTAGGGAGAAATATAAATACGTCTTAGAAGACAACAACAAAATGAACGATTTTAAAGGCCCGGCATGGCCAGGTGGGTTAAGGCGTTCGACTCCTAATCTGAAAGTCACGGATTAATATCTCCGTCTCACCAAACATGCTCACCCTTTCAGCTGTGGGGGCATTATAATGTGACGGTCAATCCCACTATTCGTTGGTAAAAGAGTATTTCAAGAGTTGGCGATGGGTGTTGATAACTAGCTGCCTTCCCTCTAGTCTTACACTGCTAAATTAGGGACGGCTATCGCAGATAGTCCTCGCGTAGCTTTGAGCGAAATTAAAAAAAAAAAAAAAGATTTCAAAGCGAATGGTATACATGTGCATTATATCTTAGGATTGCACAAATACCTGGAAATATCTACGACTGTAAGCGAATATTGAGGTTAATATATTCTTGTTAAAAGATACTAATACGTATAAGCAAACTGATGACGCAAAGGCAAATACATTTAAAAAAATATTTAAATTATAGATCAGCGTCTTTTTACTCACCTCAGAGATCGCTATCATATGTACGACAAAATCACAAAGTAGAGGAGAAAAGTTAGGAAACAACTGTAATATTCTGGTTTATGTTTCATAAAGGACTTTCAATTTGCTAAATGTATACAACCATATTGAAAAAGCGGTTCCCAATACAGAAACTGGGAAACAGGAACATTCTTTTACTGATGAAACTTGGCCACGATCATCAGCGCATATCGGTCCTGTCAAAGAAAGTTCAATGTTCATTATTCTCCACGTTCTATAAAATATTTTAAAATACACTGTATATGAGGAAAATTCTGGAAGATACGGTACCACAAAAACAGTAACATGTGGAGAACCCTTCTTAAGGCCTACGGTACCACCATACCACAAAAACAGTAACATGTGGAGAACGCTTCTTAAGGCCTACGGTACCATCATACCACAAAAACAGTAACATGTGGAGAACGCTTCTTAAGGCCTACGGTACTACCACAAAAACAGTAACATGTGGAGAACCCTTCTTAAGGCCTACGGTACCATCATACCACAAAAACAGTAACATGTGGAGAACCCTTCTTAAGGCCTACGGTACCATCATACCACAAAAACAGTAACATGTGGAGAACGCTTCTTAAGGCCTACGGTACCATCATACCACAAAAACAGTAACATGTGGAGAACCATTCTTAAGGCCTACGGTACCATCATACCACAAAAACAGTAACATGTGGAGAACCCTTCTTAAGGCCTACAGTACCATCATACCACAAAAACAGTAACATGTGGAGAACCCTTCTTAAGGCCTACGGTACCATCATACCACAAAAACAGTAACATGTGAAGAACCCTTCTTAAGGCCTACGGTACCATCATACCACAAAAACAGTAACATGTGGAGAACCCTTCTTAAGGCCTACGGTACCATCATACCACAAAAACAGTAACATGTGAAGAACCCTTCTTAAGGCCTACGGTACCATCATACCACAAAAACAGTAACATGTGGAGAACGCTTCTTAAGGCCTACGGTACGACCATACTACAGGAATAATAACAACAGAATAACTGTAGAACACTTTACAGAAGCAAGGTTGTACCATGCTACAGACAAAAGATATAAACTATAACTGTAGAACACGTTATAGAGGCTAGGTTTTACCATACTACAGACACAAGATATAAACTATGACTCTAGAACACGTTGTTGGGCTTATATTCCCCCCTGTTTATACATATATCTGAACCTGCTTGATGGACCTATATTACCTCCTGTTTATATATATATATCTCTGAACCAGTTTGATGGATCTATATTACCTCCTGTTTATATATATACAGTCATGTGAAAAAGTTAGGACGCCCTATGAAAGCCTGTGTATTTTTGTAACATTTTTGGATATATAGATATTTAATCTCAATTTCAACAATACTGAGAGACTATAGGAATATAACTAAACAATTAAAACTGAAGAAAAGACTTTTCAAGATCTTCTGTAAATGTAATTCTACAAAAATGCATATTCTAACCGAGGAAAAAGTTAGGACACCACCACATTTATTCCCACTTAAAATGGCTCAACTCACACACAGGTGTATCACACCAGGTGCACGTGATTAGAAGATCGTTACGCAGCATTGTGAATGAGGCTTGTCCTATTTAAACCTCAGACATTTAGTTTGGTGTGCCCCTGACTGTTGAAATGAGAGTGAGCACCATGTTGAGAGTAAAAGAGCTGTCTGAGGCCTTCAGAAAGAAAATTGTAGCACCTTATGAGTCTGGTAAGGGATTTAAAAAGATCCAAAAAAGATTTTGAAATCAGCCATTCCACTGTCCGGAAAATAGTCAACAAGTGGAGGGCTTTCAAAACAACTGCCAACATGCCCAGGTCTGGTCGTCCAAGCAAGTTCACACCGAGAGCAGATCGCAAGATGCTAAAAGAGGTCTCCAAACACCCCAACATGTCATCACGGGACCTACAACAGGCTCTGTTGATGTAAAAGTGCATGCCTCTACAATCAGAAAGAGACTGCACAAGTTTAACTTGCATGGGAGGTGTGCAAGGAGGAAACATTTCATCTCTAAAGAAACATTAAGGCCGAACTGAAGTTTGCCAGAGAGAATGTAGACAAAGACTAGAACTTCTGGAATAACGTTCTTTGGACAGATGAGTCCAAAATTGAATTATTTAGACACCAAATAGAGGACATGTTTGGCGTAAATCAGATACAGCATTCCAGGAAAAGAACCTCATACCAACTGTGAAGCATAGAGGTGGAAGTGACATGCTTTGAGGCTGCTTTGCTGCAGCAGGACCTGGACAGCTCACGATCATAGAATCCACCATGAATTTTACTGTGTATCAGAGGGTGCTTGAGGATCATGTGAGACCATCTGTAAGAAAATTAAAGCTGAAACGGAACTGAACCCTGCAACACGACAATGACCCAAAACATACCAGTAAATCCACCAAGGACTGGCTGAAAACTAAGAAATGGAGAGTCCTGGAATGGCCGAGTCAAAGTCCACTTCTTAATCCCATTGAGATGCTGTGGAGTGACTTGAAACGGGCTGTACATGCAAGAAACCTCTCAAACATCTCACAGCTGACAGAATTCTGCATTGATGTGTGGGGCAAACTTTCTTCAGACCGATGTCAGAGACTGGTAGATGGCTACAAGAAGCGTCTCACTGCAGTTATTTCAGTCAAAGGGGGTAACACTAGCTATTATGGGGTAGGGTGTCCTAACTTTTTCCTCAGTTCGAATATGCATTTTTGTTGAATTATATTTACAGAAGATCTTGAAAAGTCGTTTCTTCAGTTTTAATTGTTTAGTTATATTCCTATAATCTCCCAGTATTGTTAAAATTGAGATTAAATATCTATATATCCAAAAATGTTACACAAATACACAGGCTTTCATAAAGTGTCCTAACTTTTTCACTTGACTGTATATCTGAACCAGCTTGATGGACTATATTCCCTCCTGTTTATATATATACAGATATATATTTGAATTAGCTATTATAGCTAAGACTATTATTACCCTATTTGCTACAGTTTGTAAATTTTCCGTTAAATATTACACACTCATTATTTAACAGAAACATCAGAACTCGTTCTAACCAAACATTTAAAATACTTACAAGTTTTAAGTCATCCTTGTTTTGTCTTTTTGTATTCATAATACATGCTGTCGGTTTATCAATTGTGTTACTATTATATCATTGAACGACGTTCATCGTAAACAGAACAGAATTACCAATAAGTAGATGTCAGTCATTATGGAACTTTTCAAAAAATATGTGCTGTTGACATCAGTAGGGACTTAGGGTTATAACAGTTTATCTAAGGCCCACGATATATTTTGTCGGATGATCTGGATCTCAGATTTATGATATTTTAAACGCTCGTAGATATCAAGGATTCGACTGTCATACGATTTAAAATTATTCACTAGTTTCATAAGTAACTTTCTTTAAACAATTCAAAATAATTCTACTGTTTTAATGATAAATGTTTATCCACCAGAATTTATACACAAAAATAATAAGACATTTTGACAGACAACAAAAATTATGTTCTGTTGAACTAGAGCAACAAACAAAGAAAACACATTTAAAGCTCGGGTTAGTTACATAAGTGATATCAAAACAACAGTGAAGATACTAACATGTTAAAATAGTACAGAAACTAGGCTTAAATCATTAATACCCTTAAAACTGAAAATTTTTAATTTACAACTTCAAAGACCTCAATGAGCCTCCATACTACATTTGGTGAAGATCCATTCACACCCTGAGAAGGTGTTTTATGAACATACGACACACGGAACTACTTTGCTTATATGGATTCAGTTAATTAATTAGACATTCAACAGGCAATACTATTACATTTATATAACTCAAATTACTTATATCAACATACAACGAACAGTATTATTATATTTAAATAGATAAGTAGATAAAGGGGCGTAGCCAGAAATGGCCATTGGTTTTTTTTTGTTTTTAGTTTGAGTGCTTGATGCAAGCGCCGCAGGAGTGAAGCCATGCTAGGGGGTCCGGGGGCATGCTCCCCCGTAAATTTTTTTAAATAAAAACATAAAAGAAAAGCCTGAATTATGCATTCTGAGACCACCTTTTTGACAAATTTCGGATGGACACACTGAGGTATTTGTCTTATTTTTTTAATCATAAATAAATATATAGGCCTATATATATAATATACAACTTAAATTTATCAGGCTCAGCAAAGTAGGCTTCATTATACATTCACCGTGATATTAAAGTTGAACCAAACTGTGTTGTAGATGTCCTGGCGAGAACGAACAGGCGTTTGATCCTTTCATAAATATTCGATTGTATTTCTCTAGTTCTGAAAAAACTTGTTGTATTAAAAGAGTGTTCAATCAAAAATTTACATTTGACTATTTGTTGTGTGTGAAATTATCTGCTACGCAATCATGGCTCTTTATGAAACTTCACAGGTGGCAACCGAACTTGTTTAAAACGTTTGGGCCCATGGCAACAACCAACCCCCCCCCGGCTACTCCCCTGAGTAGATACATGGACATACAACGACAATACTATTATGTTTATATAGTCTAGCCGATTACCCGTGGCACAAATCATATATGCACATTGCCTGTTTGTAAACAAATAGCACCGCTTCGAGAACATGTTTCTAAGTTTTTCTTAATTTCTTGCCACAAATGACAGTTTTTCACTTGAATACTCGGCAGATACTTGAAAAACTGATAACACGGAACTGTTTCTAACGCTATTCATCGCTTTATAACTCTGTAAACGTCAAATCTGCATGTAACCACTTCACCTTAGTTTTGTTCCACTACGCACGGAAAATTCAGCTGCCCAATTTTTTTTCTGTACATTCGAATGGAGAAAAATAAAATTCTCTGTGACGGAAAACGAAGCGAAACAGGAAAATCATGACCCCATTTAAAAATCTACATGCACACAGGATAATTATTATTATTATACACAGTTCTACAGCAATTTAACGTGCACTGTATTATTATGCACCCTAATTATAGTCTACCGTAAAGTGTTCCAAATTATTTAACATGTATTGTAATATTATTACGCTCAGTTACAATCCATGGCACAATGCCGTATTACAATTTCTTCTTGCTGTTTTTACATTGGTCGTAATATAATTTCTATTTTTAATATTTTGTTGGTAAAAGTTATTTTGATGTTGTAGGTGTTTTCTATTTTGGTATTCATTATCAACTACAGTACATTGCTGGTACATTATTTTGTTTTTCTTATTGTATTGGTAATCCTCTACAATACAGTGCTGGTACAAATTTTTCGACAAACAATTTTTTTCTTTTATTATACTGGAAATTATCTAAAGTATAGTCTGGTGCACAGTTCAACAAATTATTTTGTTTCCATTATTATACTGGTAATCATCTATTGTTAGTGTTGGCATTGTTAAATATTTTTTTTTATACTGGTAATCATCTATTGTTACTGTTGGCATTGTTAAATAAATTATTTTCTTTTATTATACTGGTAATTATACTGCTATAGTACTGATACATTGTTCCAAAAATGATTTTGTTTCTATTATCATATTTGTAATAATTTGTAATAATACAGTGCTGATATATTGTTGAACAAATTATTTTGTTTGTATTGTTATAGTGACAATTATCTATTTTACGTTGCTGATATATTGTTAAACAAATTATTTTTGTTTCGATTATCTTACTGGTAATCCTCTATTGCACAGTGCTGGAACACTGTTGAATAAATTATGTTGTTTATATTATTATACTGGTAATATTCTACATTTCACTGCTGGTACATTCTTCAATATATTAATTTATTTCTATTAATATACTGGCAATAACCTATTATAGTACAGTGCTTGTACATTTTTCAACAAATTATTTTGTTTTTATTGTTATAATGGTAATCATCTACAGTACAGTAATAGTACTTTGACAGTTTTTCGTGTATTTTATTATTCATTGTTGTAGCAGTCATTTAAAGTTTTGTCATTGTTATATTACATTGTTGTAAAGATTGTATGACGTGGATTTTACGTTTGTATGACACAATATAAATATTATTTAATGTGTTTGTAAATATACTGTTTCTTATATAAATGTGGAACTGAATAAAACAATATACAGAGCTCTGAATCCGCTAAATAACAAAACATTAACCTTAACACTTACTTCATCATACATAAATTCCGTCACCTTGTTTAGAGCTGTTGTTACTGTGCACAGATCGTTTTTAAAAGATTCAAATATAGAGAGGTACAAAATTCAAAGTATAAAGTTCTCAAACCTAGCAAACGTGTTGGCCTTTGAATTTAAAAGGTTCGTGTGTAGCTAGATGAAGCTGTATTGAAATCATGCGTGCAAAAGATATTTTAACTGACATTGCTGGTAGATTTTTTGTTTTGATTGAGCCATTATAGAATATTACAATAAATAAAACAAAGTTATCTGCTGTACTTTTGCTTATTAAGAATAAAACATTGTTGGATTTTGAAATAAAGAAAATTAATTCAGTATTGTTATACGTCTACTTAACAAATAAAACAGAATATATTTGACTCTCAATAAAAGAAAGCATAACAATATATAAACATTATAGATTTTGACCTCCAACAAACTCTAACAGATTATTAACGCTAAATATTTGACCATCAACAAAACAAAGTATTAACAATATGGATTTGACCTTCAGCAAAAACCTATAGCGGAATATTAGCACCAAGGGTTTGACCTTCAGAAAAAGAAATCGTGACAGAATAACAGCGCTAATGATTTGACATCAAGAAACAAACTAAGAGACAAAATTAGCTTTAAGGGATTGAACTTCTTCAAAAACCATAACAGATTATTGCTAAATATCTGAGCTTCAACAAAACTAACAGATTATTAAGGCTAAAAAACAAATTAAGCCAGAGTATTAACACAACAGATTTTACCTTCAACAAAACAGAATTTTAACAATAAAATTTTACATTAAGAAAACATTACAGAATAGTAGTGCTAAGGAACTGACCTCAAAAAATAAACCACAACATAATATTAACACTAAATATTTAGCCTTTAATAAAACAAATTATAACAGACTATAAACGTTGAAGATTAAACGTTCAACAAAAGAAACCAAAACAGAATGTTAAGAATAAGGATTTGATCTTCGAAAACAAATCATAACGGAGTATTAACATTAGAAATTTGACCTTCAGCCAATAAATAAAACAAAGCATTAACAACAAGGATTTGACATTAAAAACAAATGATAACACAACATTAAAATTAAAGATTTGGCACATAACAAACAACTAAAGAAAAGAAATCGTGATATAATATTAACGCTAAATAATTAGCCATGATGTTTTTTGTTTTTGAATTTAGTACAAAGCTACATAATGGGCTATCTGTGCTCTGCCCACCACGGGTATCGAAACCCGGATTTTAGCGTGTAAGTCCGCAGACATACCGCTGAGCCACTGGGGGGCGATTAGCCATGAAAAAATACAAAACTGAATATTCACATTAAAGGTTTGACCTTAAACAAAAGAAACGATAAGAAAATATTAACACTAGATTTGACAAAAGCATCATAGAATATTAACAATAAACAAACCAAATCAAAATAGTTTATTAACACAATAAGTTTGACCTACAACATAAACCATAATAGAGTATTGCCACTAACGATTTCAACTTCAGCAAAAACCGTAAAAAGAAAACATTAACACAAAAGGTTTGACCTTAGACAAAACAAACCGCAACAGAATATTAGCGCTAAATATTTGACCTAAAAAACAATTCAAAACAGAATATTAACACTAAAAGATTTCACTTGCAACAAAAATCATCAATGAATATTAACACTAAGGGTTTACCTTCAACGAAACAAACCAAAACACAGTATTAACGCTAAATATACTACATTAAAAAAAAACTAACAGTATATTAGGACTTAAGGTTTGACCATAAACAAAACAAACCAAATTAAACAATACAAATTTTATCTTTAACAAAAACCATATCAGAATATTAGCGCTAAAAATTTGACTTAAGAAAAAAAGAAACTACAATAGAATATAAAGGCTAAAGAAAATAGACCAAAACATAGTATAATTAGGTTGTCCAGAAATAAATGTCGTTTTTGAACTGCGAAGTCTGTAAAAGTATAAACCAGTTTTTAAACATGTTTTAATCAAAGTAAGCACCATTTGCTTCAACACACTTTTGCCAACGTGTAACAATTCTGTTTTCAGCCGTGTGGGCGTTATAATGCGCGGTCAATCCCATTATTCGTTATTAAAAGAGTAGCCCAAGAGTTGGCGGTGGGTGGTGAGGACTAGCTGCCTTTAATCTTTTATGCCCCTGTTGTAGAAATCAGAGTTTTTATGGTCAATGGACTCCTTGAAAGCTACTTCTGCAGCTGCCTGGATTTGAAAGCGTTTATTGTTCAAAAAGTTGTTAAAATACTTGAAAAAAATGAAAATTTGCAGGGAAAGATCTGGAGAATAAGGTGAGTGAGGCAGATTCCCAATTCGTTCAAATTTTGGAGCATCATCCTTGACAGGTCTCATAACGCCGATTTTGTTGATCTTCAGTCAGCTTATGCGGAATCCACTTATCCAACTTTTTCATCTTTCCAATCGCACTCAGGTGGTTGACAATGATTGGCTTGCTTGTGCCTAGCTTTTCTGCAAGGTCACGCACTTTTATGCAATGGTCTGTCTCAACTGCTTCCCTTAATGTGTTTTAAGCTAAGAATAGTTTCCTTCCACGACCTTCATAGTCTAACATAGTCTACTGTACGCTCAGTAACAGATCCATGGCCAAATACCTGGTTGATGTACCGTGTAGTTTCAGAAGCTTTTTGTCCAAATTTGAAGTCGTAGAGGAAAACCAGATGAAAGTCGTTCTTATCCATGCTGCCTTGGAAGTTGCGAAACTCACTCTAAGTGGAGTTGAAACAGCAGGCAATTAAGTCGTCTTGTAAGCAACAATCGTTGGATTAAACCAACCAGACCAACGAAAAGTTATTCAATACTGAGCTTCGTAATGTTATCGTGAGAATTCCGACATATATTTCTGGACAACCTAATTACACATTGGATTTGACATTCAATAAAACAAACTGAAACAAAATATTAACAATAAATATTTTACTTTTAAAAACCCTAAAACAAAATTAAGAATAAAATTTCACCTTTAAAAAACTTTAATAGAATATTAACACTAAAATCATGACTTATAACAAAACAGAGTATTAACCATATAGATTTAACCTTCAAAAACTAAACCAAAACAGGAAACCAACGTTAAAAATTTCACCTTAATAAATAAATTCTGACAGATTATTAACACTAAAAATATGACTTATAATAAAATAAACCAAAAAAAAACAACAAATAAACAGCATTAACACTAAATATTTAATCTTTAACAAAAATACTAACAGAATATTAATTCTAAAGATCTGCAATACAATAAAGCAAACCAAAACAGGATATTAACAACACATATTTTCCCTTTAACAAAAGCCATAACAGAACATTAACAATACATATTTTACGTTTAACAAAAGCCATAACAGAACATTAACGCTAGAAAGCTCATCTACAGAAAAAAAAATTACAACAGAATGTTAACACTAAAAATTCGGCCTTTAACAAAATAAATTATAACAAAGTATAAATATGAAAAATTGGGCTTCAACAAATAATTTTAAAACAGAATATTAACATTAAAAATTTGATCTGCAGCAAACAAACTAAAATAAAAGTATTAACACTACAGATTTGACCTTCAACAAAAAACACAACACGATATTAACATTAAGGAGTTGATTTTAAAAGAAACATACCAGAATGTTAGCATTGGACATTTGTCCTACAGAAAAAAAAATATTATCACTAAAGATTTGACCTTCAACAAAACCATTCGAAACAACAACTGACGTAATATCAAAGATTTGACTTCTAACAAGACAAAGGATATTGACACTAAATATTTGACATGAAACAAACAATGCAACAGAATAATAACATTAAAGACTTGGTCTTCAAAAAAACATCGTGTGTCATTGTTTGTAATTTGTGAAGTGTTTACTACAGAGAAACACATATAAGATTAAAATAATATTCTACTCCTGTGAAATATTAAACCACAGTATTAAACTCAACGTGTGTTCCAAAGTTTGAAAAATATTTTCAGACTTAATGACATGAAACGTTCTGGAGATATATAATTAACTTGTGACAAATATCTTATAACATATTGGTATGAAACGCCCTGTAATAATGTAGATATTGGGTGTTTTTAAATTTTAATGACATGAAACTTTTCAGTTTAATTCAGATAATATATTTTCAAACATGAATATTATCTTCAAACGTAATTATCTGAAACGCTTGGGTTACTACACGTAATCTAGTTCTCTTACTTTGAACAAAATGTTCAATTTAAGTGAAATAATTATAAACAAACGTTCTGGAACAATATGTGTTTACTTTATTTTGAGTTTGAAGAATGTTTTCAAACACGTCATAACACGTTTTCTCCGTACCTATAAGCAGAGGCTAACTCGTTTCTTTCTGTAACTCCATTAAAACAAAGCATACCTTGTTTCTGTAATTCCATTAAAACAAATCATACCTTGTTTCTGTAATTCCATTAAAACAAATCATACCTTGTTTCTGTAATTCCATTAAAACAAAGCATACCTTGTTTCTGTAATTCCATTAAAACAAATCATACCTTGTTTCTGTAATTCCATTAAAACAAAGCATACCTTGTTTCTGTAACTCCATTAAAACAAAGCATACCTTGTTTCTGTAATTCCATTAAAACAAAGCATACCTTGTTTCTGTAACTCCATTAAAACAAAGCATACCTTGTTTCTGTAACTCCATTAAAACAAAGCATACCTTGTTTCTGTAATTCCATAAAGACAAAGCGTACCTTGTTTCTGTAATTCCATTAAAACAAAGCATACCTAGTTTCTGTAATTCCATTAAAACAAAGCATACCTTGTTTCTGTAATTCCATAAAGACAAAGCACACCTTGTTTTCTTTTTACATAAAGCAAAGTTTTTGCAATTCCATTTAGGCAACATAAGACAGTCTACGTTAGTTTTGTACATATATATATTAAGTATTCATTTATAACATTCTTATATTTGTTACAATATAGCTTAATAATATTATTTAAAGTTTCTTTATTAAATCCATCAACTATCAATATTTGTATCAGTATATCAACATTACTGATCAAATATTGTAATTTATTACAAATTTTATCATATCTTACTGATATCAAAGTTATAATGTTTATAACAGAAGGGTATGGGACATTACTATCGAAATAGGGTAAACCATAAATTGGAAAGGTAAAATATTTTCTTTTACCAAAAATAAAAATTAGAGAAATTTTGCTTAAAATTTCTAATAACTGTTTTTCGTTATGAATAAGGTCATTTAGCAACTTGGCACTATTTTATATGGATGTACACCTTATCGAAAAATAAGGTCATTTAACAACTAAGCACTACTTTATGTAGATATACACCTTATCGAAAAATAAGGTCATTTAACAACTTGGCACTATTTTATATGGATGTACACCTTATCGAAAAATAAGGTCATTTAACAACTTGGCACTACTTTATGTAGATATACACCTTATCGAAGAATAAGGTCATTTAACAACTTGGCACTATTTTATGTGAATGTACACCTTGCCGAAGAATAAGGTCACTTAACAATTTAGCACTACTTTATGTAAATGTACACCTTGCCGAAGAATAAGGTCATTTAACAACTTGGCACCACTTTATGTGGATGTACACCTTGCCTCATATAAAATATTGTTTGGAGCACGATAGTCACAATATACTTATTAATAAATGGGTGGTGGTTGGGAGCTATACTGGTTTATTTAAATAATTGGATGGGACGCTTCATACTAGCATAATTTGTCTATTGTGCTATCAATTAGTGCCTTTCTACCATACTGAGAGCTGGAATGCTACCTTCAAGAGGTAAGTTTTATCTCCCTTATCCACAAATGGTAGTACCTTATTTTTCGTTTTCTTATTATTTATTTTTCAATTATTTTTCTTCTTTACCTTGGAGAGCAGTCACCTTCCCACAACTATCTGCAGGTAATGAAGGGTGACATAGATGTGGGACGTTGTGGGCTTGAGTACCCACATCTCGCCCTCCTAATTTTTATTTCATTTCTATGTCTATTGCTACACCTTTATTCCCTATGTGAGACTAGCAAATGGAGGTTAAGGCTGATAGACGGTGTATCCCCACCACAATGTGGGTCCTACTTATTCATGTCACCTCCAAAACCTAGGATACATCTTATAATCCCACATTATAGCTTGTATCCTGGGACCTTTTCAATTAGTGCAGCGTTTTTGTTTAATTTATTTTTGTTTCGGCTTGTTCTTTTAAGTTATAACAAACTAAAATATATATATGTATGTATACACACACACAGCTTACGATATTTGTGTAAATCTCTATACACAGATGGTCTTAGTTATTTGAGTAAATCTCTGTATACAGATAGTCTTAGTTATTTGAGTAAATCTCTACATACAGATGGCCTGTGTGTTTTGTATGATTTTCTGAACATAACTTCCACGTGTTTTTTATTTCTACGAATCCAAGGCCCGCTTTGGTCTTACAGTTCTCTACTTGCAAAGTAAATATATTTTTTTTATAATTCCTGAATATATATATGTAGACAGTCTACTTCATTTATATAATTCTGTCCACACATTTAACTTAACTCAACATTGCACTTTATGCAACGAATGTTTTTTCTAAGTTGTTTATAAACTGAAAATTCACATTACCTTTATGTTGTTATTAACACACAATGTATATATCTTATTTTATTTTTATATGTGGAAGATGTACCTCGTTCCTCTGTTTCTTTGCACATTTTAAAATTTATCTTTTTTTTTGTATACATATATAAATATGTTGTATATTTGCCAAGTATCTGTACTTTTATATTTCTAACATCTACGTTCTTTTGAACGTCCACCGTTTCTTTTTGAATTTCGACATATGGATGGTCTGTCTTGGTCACATTCCTTTTACGTGGAATGATTGGTTTTATTTTATAGTTTTATTAATGTGTAGTCCAACCTGCTTCTTTGCTAGAATTCTTTATGTATTCTTAATATTTTCTTTGTATAATATATCAAAAATTACATATTTTACTTTTACATGTCTGGAAAAGATCATATATTTCTGAGTTAGTTTTATTTAGAATTCTCCACTTTTTACAGCTTATATAAACTGTTCTATTTATTTTAATGTATAAATTTCTCACTCTTTTGTTCAGTTATCACTCGTTTCTCATCTTCGCGGCTCTCTCCAAGACATTTCCTTCTGTAAAGGTGCTTCTGTTCGAAATAGAAGCTCCATCTAGTGGACTGCTGTTTTCGTGGTTTGTGCTTCCACTGTGCAGACCCACATTTCCTGGTGCATGAGAAGCCCACCCTAATGCAGGTACTGTTCCATAAGGATAGAAGGATGTTTGGGAAGGTGTGGAAAGTGACGCAGAAGAGGAGTTGGAAAGATTACAGCCTCTGTAGTAGTGGGAGAAGCAACCTAAGCCTGAATACATAGGAGAAACGTTATGGGGAAGCAACGAGGAGCTCCAATAAAAAGTGGGGTTAGGCGTGACGTCAGCATCTTGAAGATCATAAGTTATCATTTCAGTCTGAGCTGCAATGAAGAGAAAACAAGATTTCTTGTGGTTTCAGTTAAATCACAATCAAAACAGTGTAACAGTTGATCCGACTATCATGATTTTATTTCCTTTATTAACTGCTTTACATTTACAAAGCCTCATGTGTAAATTTAGAGCACGTAGTCGCCTAACTGTAGTTCTTGAAACCAAGTAACAGCCTCAATAACGGAAGACTTACACAGTTGAGAGCTTAATACTTTAATTGGTGGCACCACGTAAAGCTCATTTCTGTTCTGCAATATAATTAAATAAGATGGAACTCTGATTCAGGCACGCTTTCTTCATTAGTTCACAACACTTGATCACGTATTGTGAGCTGAAACTTGAATATTTTAAACATCTTGAAACGCAGAGATTAGAAATTTCAAGCACGACGTTCAACATTTCAAAAATACTCTTTACAATAAATACACAAAACACATTTCAATTAATGGATATGATAGTGAGGTCTCAGACTAAAAATATAAAAAAATTAACTTTAAGAACCACATAAGCATAAGCTGGTTCTATTGCTACATGGTGGTGTACGAGATGAACTGATCATCACACACCACGAGAACAAATCCCAGACACCATTACACAAAATAAAAATGCCAAATTATATAAAAAATAGATAATACAAAAAAGTAACACTGTTTATATTCTACACTTAACTAACGTAGTGAATAGATAATACAGAACAGGAACACCGTATATACACCACACTTAACTAATACAAGGTAAGGTAGGAAATAGCTAATACAGAACAGAAATACCATTTATACATTACACATAACCAAAAGAGTAAATAAGGTAGAAAATAGATAATACAAAACAAGAACACCGTTTATACACTACACTTAACTAACAATCAGCTGATGTGTAAATCAGTTAAGACTAAAAAGAAATACAGTTTATAAACTACACTTAACTAACAATCAGCTGATGTGTAAATCAGTTAAGACTAAAAAGAAATATAGTTTATACACTACACTCAACTAACAATCAGCTGATGTGTAAATCAGTTAAGACTAAAAAGAAATACAGTTTATACACTACACTTAACTAACAATCAGCTGATGTGTAAATCAGTTAAGACTAAAAACAAATACAGTTTATACACTACACTTAACTAACAATCAGCTGATGTGTAAATCAGTTAAGACTAAAAAGAAATACAGTTTATACACTAACTTAACTAACAATCGGCTGATATATAAATCAGTTAAGACTAAAAAGAAATACAGTTTATACACTACACGTAGCTAACAATCAGCTAATAAAGAAAATAGTTAATAGAGAACAAGAACACCGTTTATACACTACAATTATCTTACAATTAGTTGATGTATGAATTAGTTAATACAAAACAGGAATATCATTAACACACTTAAGTAACAATCAGCTAATGTAGAAAATAGTAAATACAGAACAGGAATACCGTTGACACACTACACTTAACTAACAATCAGGTAACACAGAGAACATAATACAGAACACCACTTATACGCTACTCTTAACTAACAATCAGCTGACATAGAAAATGGTTAATACAAGAAACAAACATGGTTTATACACTCCACTTAACATACCATTAGATAATATTGAAAATAGTTGATACAGAACAGGAAGACCATTTATACACTACACTTAACTAACAATCAACTAATACAGAAAATTTATTAGTACAGAACAGGAACACCGTTAATACACTACACTTAACTACCAATCACCTGTTAGTGAAATATTTCATACTAAAAAGAAACACTGCTTATACACTAGACCTGACTAATAATTAATTGATGTATAAAATAGTTAGCACTAAAATCAGTTTATACACAACACTTAACTAACAATCAGCTAATATATCAAATATTTAATAAAGAACAGGAACACCGTTTATACACTACACTTATACAGCAATAAGTCTTTAATGCAGAAAATAGCTAACATTAAAAGAAAAAAAAAACGTTTATACACTATACTTAACTACCAGTCAGCCAATATAGAAAATAGTTAATATAGAACTGAAGCACCGTTTGTACACTACCCTTAACTAACAATCAGTTAATACAGAAAATAGTTAATAGAGAAGAGGAACACCGTTTATACACTACACTCAACTACAATCAGCTGATGTAGAAAATAGTTAACATACAACAGGAAGAACATTTATACCCTACACTTAACTAACAATCAGCTGATGCAAAAAATAGTTGACACAGAACAGGAAGAACATTTATACACTACACTTAACTACAATCAGCTGATGTAGAAAATAGTTGACACAGAACAGGAAGAACATTTATACACTACACTGAACTAACAATCAGCTGATGTAGAAAATAGTTGACACAGAACAGGACGAACATTTATACACTACACTTAACTAATAATCAGCTGATGTAGAAAGTAGTTGACAAAGAACAGAACGAACATTTATACACTACACTTAACTAACAATCAGCTGATGTAGAAAGTAGTTGACACAGAACAGGACGAACATTTATACACTACACTTAACTAACAATCAGCTGATGTAGAAAGTAGTTGACACAGAACAGGACGAACATTTATACACTACACTTAACTAACAATCAGCTGATGTAGAAAGTAGTTGACACAGAACAGGACGAACATTTATACACTACATTTATCTAACAATCAGCTGATGTAGAAAATAGCTGACACAGAACAGGAAGAACATTTATACACTTGATTTATCTAACAATCAGCTGATGTGTAAATCAGTTAAGACTAAAAAGAAATACAGTTTATACACTACACTTAACTAACAATCAGCTGATGTGTAAATCAGTTAAGACTAAAAAGAAATACAGTTTATACACTACACTTAACTAACAATCAGCTGATGTGTAAATCAGTTAAGACTAAAAAGAAATACAGTTTATACACTACATTTAACTAATAATCGGCTGATGTATAAATCAGTTAAGACTAAAAAGAAATACAGTTTATACACTACACGTAGCTAACAATCAGCTAATAAAGAAAATAGTTAATAGAGAACAAGAACACCGTTTATACACTACAATTATCTAACAATTAGTTGATGTATGAATTAGTTAATACAAAACAGGAATATCATTTACACACTTAAGTAACAATCGGCTAATGTAGAAAATAGTAAATACAGAACAGGAATACAGTTGACACACTACACTTAACTAACAATCAGGTAACACAGAGAACATAATACAGAACACCACTTATACGCTACTCTTAACTAACAATCTCCTGACATAGAAAATGGTTAATACAAGAAACAAACATGGTTTATACACTCCACTTAACATACCATTAGGTAATATTGAAAATAGTTGATACAGAACAGGAAGACCATTTATACACTACACTTAACTAACAATCAACTAATACAGAAAATTTATTAGTACAGAACAGGAACACCGTTAATACAGTACACTTAACTACCAATCACCTGTTAGTGAAATATTTCATACTAAAAAGAAACACTGCTTATATACTAGACCTGACTAATAATTAATTGATGTATAAAATAGTTAGCACTAAAAACAGTTTATACACAACACTTAACTAACAACCAGCTAATATATCAAATATTTAATAAAGAACAGGAACACCGTTTATACACTACACTTATACAGCAATAAGTCTTTAATGCAGAAAATAGCTAACATTAAAAAGAAATAAAAACGTTTATACACTATACTTAACTACCAGTCAGCCAATATAGAAAATAGTTAATATAGAACTGGAGCACCGTTTGTACACTACCCTTAACTAACAATCAGTTAATACAGAAAATATTTAATAGAGAAGAGGAACACCGTTTATACACTACACTCAACTACAATCAGCTGATGTAGAAAATAGTTAACATACAACAGGAAGAACATTTATACACTACATTTAACTAACAATCAGCTGATGTAGAAAATAGTTAACACAGAACAGGAAGAACATTTATACACTACACTCAACTAATCAGCTGATGTAGAAAGTAGTTGACACAGAACAGGACGAACATTTATACACTACACTTATCTAACAATCAGCTGATGTAGAAAATAGTTGACACAGAACAGGAAGAACATTTATACACTTGATTTATCTAACAATCAGCTGATGTGTAAATCAGTTAAGACTAAAAAGAAATACAGTTTATACACTACATTTAACTAATAATCGGCTGATGTATAAATCAGTTAAGACTAAAAAGAAATACAGTTTATACACTACACGTAGCTAACAATCAGCTAATAAAGAAAATAGTTAATAGAGAACAAGAACACCGTTTATACACTACAATTATCTAACAATTAGTTGATGTATGAATTAGTTAATACAAAACAGGAATATCATTTACACACTTAAGTAACAATCGGCTAATGTAGAAAATAGTAAATACAGAACAGGAATACAGTTGACACACTACACTTAACTAACAATCAGGTAACACAGAGAACATAATACAGAACACCACTTATACGCTACTCTTAACTAACAATCTCCTGACATAGAAACTGGTTAATACAAGAAACAAACATGGTTTATACACTCCACTTAACATACCATTAGGTAATATTGAAAATAGTTGATACAGAACAGGAAGACCATTTATACACTACACTTAACTAACAATCAACTAATACAGAAAATTTATTAGTACAGAACAGGAACACCGTTAATACAGTACACTTAACTACCAATCACCTGTTAGTGAAATATTTCATACTAAAAAGAAACACTGCTTATATACTAGACCTGACTAATAATTAATTGATGTATAAAATAGTTAGCACTAAAAACAGTTTATACACAACATTTAACTAACAACCAGCTAATATATCAAATATTTAATAAAGAACAGGAACACCGTTTATACACTACACTTATACAGCAATAAGTCTTTAATGTAGAAAATAGCTAACATTAAAAAGAAATAAAAACGTTTATACACTATACTTAACTACCAGTCAGCCAATATAGAAAATAGTTAATATAGAACTGGAGCACCGTTTGTACACTACCCTTAACTAACAATCAGTTAATACAGAAAATATTTAATAGAGAAGAGGAACACCGTTTATACACTACACTCAACTACAATCAGCTGATGTAGAAAATAGTTAACATACAACAGGAAGAACATTTATACACTACATTTAACTAACAATCAGCTGATGTAGAAAATAGTTGACACAGAACAGGAAGAACATTTATACACTACATTTTTACACTCTAACAATCAGCTGATGTAGAAAAGTAGTTGACACAGAACAGGACGAACATTTATACACTACACTTATCTAACAATCAGCTGATGTAGAAAATAGTTGACACAGAACAGGAAGAACATTTATACACTTGATTTATACTAACAATCAGCTGATGTGTCAAAATCAGTTAAGACTAAAAAGAAATACAGTTTATACACTACATTTAACTAATAATCAGCTGATGTATAAATCAGTTAAGACTAAAAAGAAATACAGTTTATACACTACACGTAGCTAACAATCAGCTAATAAAGAAAATAGTTAATAGAGAACAAGAACACCGTTTATACACTACAATTATCTAACAATTAGTTGATGTATGAATTAGTTAATACAAAACAGGAATATCATTTTACACTTACACTTAACAATCGGCTAATGTAGAAAATAGTAAATACAGAACAGGAATACAGTTGACACACTACACTTAACTAACAATCAGGTAACACAGAGAACATAATACAGAACACCACTTATACGCTACTCTTAACTAACAATCTCCTGACATAGAAAATGGTTAATACAAGAAACAAACATGGTTTATACACTCCACTTAACATACCATTAGGTAATATTGAAAATAGTTGATACAGAACAGGAAGACCATTTATACACTACACTTAACTAACAATCAACTAATACAGAAAATTTATTAGTACAGAACAGGAACACCGTTAATACAGTACACTTAACTACCAATCACCTGTTAGTGAAATATTTCATACTAAAAAGAAACACTGCTTATATACTAGACCTGACTAATAATTAATTGATGTATAAAATAGTTAGCACTAAAAACAGTTTATACACAACATTTAACTAACAACCAGCTAATATATCAAATATTTAATAAAGAACAGGAACACCGTTTATACACTACACTTATACAGCAATAAGTCTTTAATGCAGAAAATAGCTAACATTAAAAAGAAATAAAAACGTTTATACACTATACTTAACTACCAGTCAGCCAATATAGAAAATAGTTAATATAAAACTGGAGCACCGTTTGTACACTACCCTTAACTAACAATCAGTTAATACAGAAAATATTTAATAGAGAAGAGGAACACCGTTTATACACTACACTCAACTACAATCAGCTGATGTAGAAAATAGTTAACATACAACAGGAAGAACATTTATACCCTACACTTAACTAACAATCAGCTGATGTAGAAAATAGTTGACACAGAACAGGAAGAACATTTATACACTACATTTAACTACAATCAGCTGATGTAGGAAATAGTTGACACAGAACAGGAAGAACATTTATACACTACACTTAACTAACAATCAGCTGATGTAGAAAGTAGTTGACACAGAACAGGACGAACATTTATACACTACACTTAACTAACAATTAGCTGATGCAGAAAGTAGTTGACACAGAACAGGAAGAACATTTATACACTACACTCAACTAATAATCAGCTGATGTAGAAAATAGTTGACACAGAACAGGAAGAACATTTATACACTACACTCAACGAATAATCAGCTGATGTAGAAAATAGTTAACACAGAACAGGAAGAACATTTATATACTACATTTAAATAACAATCAGCTGATGTAGAAAATAGTTAACACAGAACAGGAAAAACATTTATACACGACACTTAACTAACAATCAGCTGATGTAGAAAATAGTTGACACAGAACAGGAAGAACATTTATACACTACATTTAACTAACAATCAGCTGATGTAGAAAATTGATACACAAAATACGGAACATTTCGTCTTTACTTAAAGGTTTAATACGTCTTTAGAATTCATTTGTACTTCGAGTCTGTTTCGCGTCATCATGGTGAAAGGTAATTGTTTTGTGTACTCCAAATTGGCTTTCTTCAATATTATATATCGCCGCCAATGTGTTATTCAGTGTTTATGTGAAAATCGACGAGTTTGAAAGTTATTAATGTTTTACAAGCCAAATAAAGCAAATCCTTTCAAAAAGAATACCGGACTATTTACACACCGGTGTTAGATTTTTAAGCATATGTGTTTACGAAGGAGATCTCAAACAAGATACAACTTTTCAGGCTTAGCATTACCGGAAGTTTCTTTAAAATATGCTGTTCTTAATCAACTTGAGAAAATTTCTAACTGGTAGAAATACTTTAAACATATCGTTCCTCCACTTCCTGCACTGAACTGTAAACTTTTAAATTATTTTTCTCACAAATTATAAAGGAAAAATGAAGCGAATTTATTTTAATAGCTATGATCTCTAATCCGGAACTCCGCGTTCATATCTTTTGTTTATTTGTGTGCTGATGGAAACTCGGATATCTTCCGAACTTCACCGATTTATCTAGTTGCAGCTTGTAGTCACGCTCTCACAGACGAAACCAGCTCAGAAACAAGTCTAACACATAAGAAAACATTCTGCTGATACAAACTCTCGGCATGAAAATGTTAAAGTAGGAAATCAAAGTACTTTGTATAACAACAATTTTGTTTCATGTACCTAAAATGCTCGATACGTTTCTATCATTTCAAATAAACAGATAGATTTTATTCTTGATGGTTCTACTTTTGAACGATGGAGATCGTTGGCAGCTGAAGCAAACCTTGATTATAGTTGATGGTCTGATGTCAAGAATATGTTGGAAGATCGGCATCAGGAGGGGATTCTCTTATGATGTACGGAGAACCCTTGAATATGTTGAATAATATAAATATTTCTCGTAAGAGGTTAAATATACGTACTTTATGTGAATCAATGATATTAGCTGAAGGTATGATGTGTCAAGTGGTACCTGAAGAACTATAAATCTAATCTGTTCTCAGTTCAGGGATCATGATACAGGGTGAGCGCCACAGTAAAGACGTTTTGTCCAAGAGGCATGACACAGGGTGACCGCCACAGTAAAGACGTTTTGTCCAAGAGACATGACACAGGGTGACCGCCACAGTAAAGACGTTTTGTCCAAGAGGCATGACACAGGGTGAGCGCCACAGTAAAGACGTTTTGTCCAAGAGGCATGACACAGGGTGACCGCCACAGTAAAGACGTTTTGTCCAAGAGGCATGACCCAGGGTGAGGACCACAGTAAAGACGTTTTGTCCAAGAGGCATGACACAGGGTGAGCGTCACAGTTTTGTGAATAGGTTAATCAAAGTTTATCAGCAAAGAGAAAAGGTGCATAAAATAGGAGTAAGAATTATGGTCGCGAACACCTAATGACAAAGTTTGTTAGACAAGATGGTCAAACATATAAAGATATAATAAATCACCTTACAGGAACATTCATCGCATGATAATCCACACCCTTCCGAACAATACAATAAATGAAACACGGTATATCAAGCACTGAGGCCCGGCATGGGCAAGTGTGTTAAGGTATTCGACTCGTAATCTGAGGGTCACGGGTTCGCATCCCTGTAGCGCCAAACATGCTCACCCTTTAAGTCGTGGGGCGTTATAATGTGACGGTCAATTCCATTATTTGAAGGTTTTTCTGCATGTATAGAAATCATCGGAATATTATGAAAGCAACCATTATCATGTCAACAACTTCCAATACGAAAATTACGTCACAAGATTTGTATCCATGAAAGCATAAATAATAGTGTATTTCACACACAATAATAACATTTTCTCAATTTAGTATTATCTCTTTAGTATTATTCTTTAGTATTATCACTTCAGTATTATTTATTTAGTATTATCACTTTAGTATTATTTATTTAGTATTATCACTTTAGTATTATTACTTTAGTATTTTAGTATTATCATTTTAGTATTATTTATTTAGTATTATCACTTTAGTATTATCACTTCAGTATTATTTACTTAATATTATCACTTTAGTATTATCACTTCAGTATTATCACTTTAGTATTATTACTTTGGTATTATTTCTTTAGTATTATTACTTTAGTATTATTACTTTAGTATTATTTCTTTAGTATTATCTCTTTAGTATTATCACTTTAGTATTATCACTTTAGTATTATTACTTCAGTATTATTACTTTAGTATTATCACTTTCGTATTATCACTTTAGTATTATTACTTTAGTACTATTACTTTAGTATTATTTATTTAGTATTATTACTTTAGTATTATCACTTTAGTATTATCTCTTTAGTATTATTACTTTAGTATTATCACTTGAGTATTATCACTTTCGTATTATCACTTTGGTATTAGTACTTTAGTATTATCACTTTAGTATTATTACTTTAGTATTATCACTTTAGTATTATTACTTTAGTATTATCACTTTAGTATTATTACTTTAGTATTATTACTTTAGTATTATCACTTTAGTATTATTACTTTAGTATTATCACTTTAGTATTATTACTTTAGTATTATTACTTTAGTATTATCTCTTTAGTATTATCACTTTAGTATTATCACTTTAGTATTATCTCTTTAGTATTATCACTTTAGTATTATTACTTTAGTATTATCTCTTTAGTATTATCACTTTAGTATTATTACTTTAGTATTATCACTTTAGTATTATCACTTTAGTATTATCACTTTAGTATTATCACTTTAGTATTATCTCTTTAGTATTATCACTTTAGTATTATCACTTTAGTATTATTACTTTAGTATTACCACTTTAGTATTACCACTTTAGTATTATTACTTTAGTATTATCACTTTAGTATTATCACTTTAGTATTATTACTTTAGTATTATTACTTTAGTATTATTACTTTAGTATTCTTAGGTTATTTACTGTGTTAGAATTACACAGTGTATACGGCATATCTCAACATAACTTCTAATTAGGTGCTACCCTGATGGAAACTTCCAGGTCTCTACACATTTCTTCTGACCACCACAATTTCAGGATATGAACAGCTTACCTCGCTCCATTAATTATATAAAATATCGGTAACTGAACGTTAGAAAAAAATTCTTTATGGGTAATACTATGGCTGTCATTCGAGAAAAAGATACTGAAATTGTATTTAGATATAAATAAAGTGGTCGGATAATTACAATTAAATTTCGGTGGGTTGTTCCACTATAAGTAAACAGAATAATTTGATAAGAAGTGTGACATTTCGTCTAAATTTCATCAGTAGAATATATTTAATGTTACACTTACAAAGAAACCTTGACTGAGACAAATGCAACTATGTCAGTAATACGGTTTCCATTCGAATTCACATAATTGAAATATATACTTATTTTTGATAATTTGCAAAACATTAACAAATGTATACCTGCCATTTTATTAAGTGAAATTGATAAATCTTCACAATTCATGCACGTATGTCAGTTCAAAGCACTTCTCCGAAACCTTTTAAATTTCTCTAGATATAACTATCAAACGAGCTTTTGTGAAACAAACAAACTTTCCAAAAGAGAATTGAGCAATTCTAAACATACGACTGTTTATGTTTTGTTTTACGATTAAATACACGCGACTTATATGCAAGAAGGTTAAACTTGGTGATTTCATCACGAAGTGGTAGAGCTTCAAATGCATTTTAAAGGAACTTTATATAAATATCGTATATTGTGACCAGTAACTAATATAAAAGTCAAACTACTGAACAATCCGAGTTAGAGCAAAACGGTAACTAATGTTGCCTAAAGCAACCAAGTATATAATATGGGATAAAGCAACTTGGTAAATAATATGGAATAAAGAAACCCAGTAGCTAATCTGGATAAACGAACCTTGTAATTAATGTTGGGTAAAGTAACTAAATAACTAATTTAAAGCAAAACAATTGTGTAACTAATATGGGGTAAAGCAAGCTGGTAATATATATCTGAAATTGTAAGTAAACACAGAAGTCTTCCTTTGTATCTACAACTGTACATAGACATGGAAGTCTTACTTTAGGACTGCAGCAGACACAATAGTTTTAATTTAGGTCTGCAACTGTACGTAAACATGGAAGTCTTACTTTAGGACTGCAGCAGACACAATAGTTTTAATTTAGGTCTGCAACTGTACGTAAACATGGAAGTCTTACTTTAGGACTGCAGCAGACACAATAGTTTTAATTTAGCTCTGCAACTGTACGTAAACATGGAAGTCTTACTTTAGAACTGCAGCAGACACAATAGTTTTAATTTAGCTCTGCAACTGTACGTAAACATGGAAGTCTTACTTTAGGACTGCAGCAGACACAATAGTTTTAATTTAGCTCTGCAACTGTACGTAAACACAGTACTCTTACCTTAGGCCTGCAACTATATGTTGAAACAGTATTCGAACTTTAGGCCTTCAACTGTGAGTAGAAACAGCAGTCCTACTTTAGGTTCTACAACTGTATGTAAACACTGTAATAATACTTTAGGTTTACAACTGTTTGTATACGTAGTTGTCTTACTTTAGATTCTACAACTGTATGTAGACACTGTAGTAATATTTTTGGTTTACAACTGTTTGTATACGCAGCAGTAACACTTTAGGTTCTATAACTTTATGTAGACACAGCAGTAACACTTTAGGTTCTATAACTTATGTAGACACAGCAGTAACACTAGGTTCTATAACTTTATGTAGACACAGTAGTAATACTTTAGGTTCTACAACTTTATTAAGACACTTCAGTAATACTTTAGGTTCTACAACTTTATGTAGACACTTTAGTAATACTTTAGGTTCTATAACTTTATGTAGACACTTTAGTAATACTTTAGGTTCTACAACTTTATGTAGACACTGTAGTAATATTTTTGGTTTACAACTGTTTGTATACGCAGCAGTAACACTTTAGGTTCTATAACTTTATGTAGACACAGCAGTAACACTTTAGGTTCTATAACTTATGTAGACACAGCAGTAACACTTTAGGTTCTATAACGTTATGTAGACACATCAGTAACACTTTAGGTTCTATAACTTTATGAAGACACTTTAGTAATACTTTAGGTTCTACAACTTTATGTAGACACTTCAGTAATACTTTAGGTTCTATAACTTTATGTAGACACAGTAGTAATAATTTAGGTTCTACAATTGTTAGTATACATAGAAGTTTTACTTTAGGTTCTATAACTTTATGTAGACACAGTAGTCTTAATTTTGTCCTGCAACTGCCTTTACCTATGGTTCAACTGTATTCATCTTAACAAATCTACACGAAACACTAGAGTACCAGATATTGTATGACTTAATTCCATTCACCAAAATAAAATGTCTAAACGAAAGGTTGAATCTATACGGTGTTGAATGGTGAAATCCATTATTGAATCTATACGGTGTTGAATGGTGAAATCCATTGTTGAATCTATACGGTGTTGAATGGTGAAATCCATTCATCTTAACAGAACCTTTACATTAGAGGATGGAAGTACCAGTATAGAATCTCTGAATTACATTTACCTTGATATAATAAATACACTGAAGAGTTAAATTATTTTATTTGGTATAACTGAATTACTTTGAACTTAGTGAACGTTTACACTAAAATATTATATTACATTCATCTCAACACAGCCTATATAAAAATACTTGATGTACCATACATCACGTGAATCACATTCACCTCTTGTACCAGTGGTACTGTGCAGACTTAGAAACCAGGTTTCAATACGTATGGTGGGAGTAACACAAATAGCCCATTGTTTTGCTTTGTGCTTACTTAGAAGGAAAAACCAAACATTAAACTTAATATAATGTTATGTCTAAATTACAAACTCCTTATATGCTGTTGAACAATTAGTTATGTTTACATTCACACAACCTGTATACCCAAAGCTGAATCTACGTGCTGTTGAACAATTAGTTATGTTTACATTCACACAACCTGTATACCACAGGCTGAATCTATGTGCTGTTGAACAATTAGTTATGTTTACATTCACACAACCTGTATACCACAGGCTGAATCTATGTGCTGTTGAACAATTAGTTATGTTTACATTCACACAACCTGTATACCCAAAGCTGAATCTACGTGCTGTTGAACAATTAGTTATGTTTACATTCACACAACCTGTATACCAAAAGCTGAATCTACGTGGTGTTGAATAATTAATTATATATATCTTCACACTGCCTCTGTGCCATAGGCTGAATATACATGGTATTGAATAATTATATATACCATCACACAACCTCTATATAAAAAAATAAATCTATATGGTGTCGAATTATTAATTATATATACTCTCACACAACCTCTATATCATTAGTTGAATCTACAAGGAGTTGAATAATTAATTGTATATACCATATAGATTAAGCTATTGGTACAAAAGTTTTGTATAGTTAAATACAATTCATTTTTCAATACCACATTGTTTCACCCTTAGGTATGGAGGCTGTGTGAAAGTATATATAATTAATTAATTTAACATTACAATACCTATTAAACAATCCTTCACTTTAGATCTTGCATTAATGTGACTATAATTCAACCATAGAACATTCACACTTTTTTACAGAACTTCAAATGCTCAATTAAAATTACTTTAACACAGTGATTAAACTAAAGATAGGATCTAGTAAGTGAAGTATGATGAATTACATGAACCTCAACACACTGTTTATACCGAAGATAGGATCTAGTAAGTGAAGTATGATGAATTACATGAACCTCAACACACTGTTTATACTAAAGAAGGGATCTAGTAAGTGAAGTATGATGAATTACATGAACCTCAACACAGTGTTTATACTAAAGAAGGGATCTAGTAAGTGAAGTATGATGAATTACATGAACCTCAACACACTGTTTATACTAAAGAAGGGATCTAGTAAGTGAAGTATGATGAATTACATGAACCTCAACACAGTGTTTATACTAAAGAAGGGATCTAGTAAGTGAAGTATGATGAATTACATGAACCTCAACACACTGTTTATACTAAAGAAGGGATCTAGTAAATGAAGTATGATGAATTACATGAACCTCAACACAGTGTTTATACCGAAGATAGGATCTAGTAAATATTGTATGGTGAATTACATGCACCTCAACACAGTGTTTCTACTAAAGACAGGATCTAATAAATATTGTATGGTGAATTACATGCACCTCAACACAGTGTTTCTACTAAAGATAGGATCTAGTAAATGAAGTATGGTAAATTATATGCACCTCAGCACACTGTTCATACCAAAGACAGGATCTAGTAAATATTGTATGGTGAATTACATGCACCTCAACACAGTGTTTCTACTAAATACAGGATCTAGTAAATGTAGTATGGCGAATTACATACACCTCAACACACTGTTCATACCAAAGACAGGATCTAGTAAATATTGTATGGTGAATTACATGCACCTCAACACAGTGTTTCTACTAAAGACAGGATCTAGTAAATGTAGTATGGCGAATTACATACACCTCAACACACTGTTCATACCAAAGATAGGATCTAGTAAATGTAGTATGGTGAATTACATGCATCTTAACACAGTGTTTATACTAAAGATAGGATCTAGTAAATGTAGTATGGTGAATTACGTACACCTTAACACAGTGTATATACTAAAGATAGGATCTAGTAAATGTAGTATGGTGAATTACGTACACCTTAACACAGTGTATATACTAAAGATAGGATCTAGTAAATGTAGTATGGTGAATTACATGCACCTTAACACAGTGTATATACTAAATATTGTGTTCATGAGTTCGAATTTACTGTACAGTTAAAAACTACTAAGTTATCGGTGTACCCACGTGTTTATTGGTATACAGTACACTGTATAGTTAAAAACTACTAAGTTATCGGTGTACCCACGTGTTTATTGGTATACAGTACACTGTATAGTTAACAAAAACCTGGAATTAATAATTATATGTTTCAGTCTCTAATAAAGAGTTTGTTACATAAAGAATTGTTGCTTGTTCAGTTACAGACACAGCTCAGCGTTAGTACTTTGTGGTTAGAGATGTATAATCTAGTCGTTATTGACATTACAGTAACTGTGAGTTGAAATGTCGTTAAAAGTACACTTTTTATTATAGTTTTAATATTACAGTTTTAGCAGTTCGTATCATGTCTCAGACAGTGGCTAATATAGACAGTAGTTGAAGATCGGTTCGAGTGTTAACTAAACTGATTGTAGTCGTGTGCAACCTTAAGGTAGATCGGCCGACATAATTTAGATCGATTATTTACCACACATGACTGGTCAGTGAAACCACAAAGATTTAAATACTGTTCTCCCTAGTATAGTCACTGAGGTTATAATTTTAAACCCCGAGAGCAGACCGCAAAATGCTAAAAGAGGTCTCCAAACACCCTAACATGTCATTACAGGACCTACAGCAGGCTCTGTTGATGTGAAAGTGCATGTCTCTACAATCAGAAAGAGACTGCACAAGTTTAACTTGCATGGGAGGTGTACAAGGAGGAAACCTTTGCTCTCTAAGAGAAACATCAAGGCCAGATTGAAGTTTGCAAGAGAGATTGTAGACAAAGACCAGGACTTCTGGAATAATGTTCTTTGGATAGATGAGTCCAAAAATGAATTAATTGGACACCAGAACAGAGAATATGTTTGGTGTAAACCAAACACAGCATTCCAGGAAAAGAACCTCATACCAACTGTGAAGCATGGAGGTGGAAGTGTCATGGTTTGGGGCTGCTTCGCTGCAGCAGGACCTGGACAGCTCACAATCATAGAATCCACCATGAATTCTACTGTGTATTAGAGGGTGCTTGAGGATCATGTGAGACCATCTGTAAGAAAATTAAAGCTGAAGCGGAATTGGACCCTGCAACGTGACAATAACCCAAAAGATACCAGTAAATCCACCAAGGACTGGCTGAAAACTAAGAAATGGAGAGTCCTGGAATGGCCGAGTCAAAGTCCACATCTTAATCCCATTGAGATGCTGTGGGTGACTTGAAACGGGATGTACATGCAAGAAACCCCTCAAACATCTCACAGCTGACAGAATTCTGCATTGATGTGTGGGGCAAACTTTCTTCAGACCGATGTCAGAGACTGGTAGATGGCTACAAGAAGCATCTTACTGCAGTTATTTCAGCCAAAGGGGGTAACACTAGCTATTAGGGGGTAAGGTGTCCTAACTTTTTCCTCAGTTAGAATATGTATTTTTGTAGAATTAAATTTACAGAAGATCTTGAAAAGTCTTTTCTTCAGTTATAATTGTTTAGTTATATTCCTATAATCTCTCAGTATTGTTGAAATAGAGATTAAATATCTATATATCCAAAAATGTTACAAAAATACACAGGCTTTTATAGGATGTCCTAACTTTTTCACATGACTGTAAATGGAAGAGAGATTCACAACCTGAACACTGTAACTACATCTTTAGCTTGAATGATGTACATTCCACCATGGAGCGCAGGAACCACAACAATATCTACCTCTAAGAGTCAACCCATTAAAGTTAGTTTCAGAGTATGAGCATAGCTGGGCAAAAGATAGTGTCCCTAAAATAGAGATTGATTATGTCATCAAATCTTTACCCATATTCAAAAAGGATCACTTTCTTACAGACCATCGAATAATTGTAATACAAAACATCACTGGACAGAGAAGATTGTGATTAAAGGGTCTGCCTATTAGGTTGAACTGTTGTTATTAAGAATTAGGTGATGATCATATTACAAAACATCACTGGACAGAGAATATTGTGGTTAAAGGGTCTGCCTATTAGGTTGAACTGTTGTTATTAAGAATTAGGTGATGATCATAGTACAAAAGAAGTGTGGACCAACACTGTTTAATTCACTTGTGTAAAACGGAAATTACATTCAAGTATGGTTCACGTGGAGTTCAAGTATGGTTCACGTAGAGTTCAAGTATGGTTCACGTAGTGTTCAAGTATGGTTCACGTAGAGTTCCAGCAGAGTTCAAGTACATTTCAAGTACAATTCAGGTACAGTTCAAGTATGGTTCACGTAGAGTTCCAGCTGAGTTCAAGTACATTTCAAGTACAATTCAGGTACAGTTTAAGTATAGTTCAATTTCTGCAGAACAAGTGTGGTAATTTTTTTTCAACATTGAATAAATGGTAGTTAATATATTGTTGTCACTAGTAAGTGTTAAAGACGCCCTCATAATTCCAAGATATTCAGTGTTGGAAGAAAACTACTGATCTTATACTGAATTACACGAGGTTGAGCATTTCGAAAACGGAATTATTTATGAATATGTGTTTATAAAAATTACCTCTATCTTTATACCGATATAATTTATCTAGTACTCTAGCCTAAGTATTACTCTAGCTTATACATTAATTTTATACCTCCTGTTATAAAATATTTAATAATCAGATGTCAACTGGAGAACACAGATTCAACAGTATTTAAAAACCGTGAGCAGTGAATGACCAGATGTAAACTAAAGAACATAGCTCCAATAATGTTTGAAATAAATACCGTGGGCAGTGAATGACCAGATGTAAACTAAAGAACATAGCTCCAATAATGTTTGAAATAAAAACCGTGAGCAGTGAATGACCAGATGTAAACTAAAGAACATAGCTCCAATAATGTTTGAAATAAAAACCGTGAGCAGTGAATGACCAGATGTAAACTAAAGAACATAGCTCCAATAATGTTTGAAATAAATACCGTGGGAAGTGAATGACAAGATGTAAACTAAAGAACATAGCTCCAATAATGTTTGAAATAAAAACCGTGGGCAGTGAATGACCAGATGTAAACTAAAGAACATAGCTCCAATAATGTTTGAAATAAAACCGTGGGCAGTGAATGACCAGATGTAAACTAAAGAACATAGCTCCAATAATGTTTGAAATAAAACCGTGGGCAGTGAATGACCAGATGTAAACTAAAGAACATAGCTCCAATAATGTTTGAAATAAAACCGTGGGCAGTGAATGACCAGATGTAAACTAAAGAACATAGCTCCAATAATGTTTGAAATAAAAACCGTGGGCAGTGAATGACCAGATGTAAACTAAAGAACATAGCTCCAATAATGTTTGAAATAAAAACCGTGGGCAGTGAATGACCAGATGTAAACTAAAGAACATAGCTCCAATAATGTTTGAAATAAAAACCGTGGGCAGTGAATGACCAGATGTAAACTAAAGAACATAGCTCCAATAATGTTTGAAATAAAAACCGTGGGCAGTGAATGACCAGATGTAAACTAAAGAACATAGCTCCAATAATGTTTAGAATGAAAACTATGGGCAGTGAATGACAAGATGTAAACTAAGGGCATAACTTCAATAATGTTTACAATAAAAACTGAAGACAGAGAATGATCAGATGTAAACTAAAGATCGTAGCTCCAATAATGTTTACAATGAAAACTGTGGAAGGCCCGGCATGGCCAAGCGTGTTAAGGCATGCGCCTCGTAATCTGAGGGTTGCGGGTTCGCGCCAAACATGCTCGCCCTTTCAGCCGTGCGGGCGTTATAATTTCACGGTCAATCCCACTATTCGTTGGTAAAAGAGTAGCCCAAGAGTTGGCGGTGGGTGGTGATGACTAGCTGCCTTCCCTCTAGTCTTACACTGCTAAATTAGGGACGGTTAGCGCAGATAGCCCTCGAGTAGCTTTGCGCGAAATTTAAAAAGACCAAACCAGAAAACTGGGCAGTGAATGACAAGATGTAAACTAAAGGGCATAGCTACAATAGAGTTTAGAATACAATTAGGATTTAAGTATTTCAAATTATTATATTAGTATTTTACAATTATTGTTTCAATATTTTACTATTAGTATTTAAACATTTTTACAATTATTATTTTAGTATTTCACAAATAGTGTTTTAGTACATTAAATTAGTATTTTAGTGTTCTAGTATTTTACAATTATTAAAGTACATTACAATTAGTATTTTAGTGTTTTACAATTACTATTTTAGTATTTTACAAATAGTGTTTTAGTATTTTACAGTTAGTATTTAAGTACTTTAGAATTAGTAGTTAAATAGTTTAGAATTAGTATTTTAGTATTCCACTCTACAATCATCAGTTCATTCGATACAGAAATATTCCGAGGTTCACTCTTTGCTTTTCAGCCACGGCCCGGCTGAAATTCAAAACAAACAAACAAACAAAGCTTTTCAGCCACGTTAAAAATAACAGGTTATACATTTCATCAGGAGTTCTCAAGTTAACGTACCTGGTGGTTTACATGAAGTGCGAGACACTTTTACACTCTTCGTAAAAGGAAATTACTCAAACAGCATTTTTAAAGGACTTCTCATTGTTTCCTTTATATCCGTGGCATTCTATTGTTTCTTTATATCGTATTTGCAATATTCGTTTACATTATTGAGTTCATTTCAGCCCTGTGTCATAGTTTTCTGCAAAAACTGTAATTACAAAGATCAAATGTTATAATATTTACAGTAAAGAACCCTGGTAGACAAACCTACATGGTCAACTTCTTTAGATGAAAGAAATTGCTGTGAAAAGGTAATGATGTTACTTGGAGCCAGACGCTGTTAAACAGCACATCTGTATGCAAATAGCACGAGGTAAGCGTCAAATGGTGTATTTATTTTCTATCTCTGTTTCTAGTATCATAAAGTTAAAGTGCTTGAGACAGCTAGTATCACATCGCCGCAGCTTGGTGCCAAAATGTTCACAGCGTCACTAGTTCAGTCACTTGACTTCTGTATCTCTCGTAATGAACCATGTTTATTCTGATCCTTTTCCATAGACATAGACTAATTCAGCAGCAGGTGTTTAGATATAGTTGCTCGTTACTTGCTATTTAAACTTCGGTTCAAAATGCTAACAAACAAAATGTATCAACAAAACCTTTTCATCTACACGAATGACACCCAAAAACATAACGTATGCTATTTAGTATTGATAGTCGTGTAGTTAGCAAGGTTTCGTCAACTTTCATACCACATTTTCCACGTCTACACTATCCTAGTACTAGTTTGTTGTATAACATAATACACCATAGACGTAAACACTGTCCTAGTCGAATTTTAACGTATAACATAATACATACATGTAAACACTATTTTCGTCTAAGTTTAATGTATAACATAACATGTCTTGCCTGCCTACACTATTTTAGTCCTGGTTCAATGTATACCATAACACGTCTTGCAAGTGTACATTATTTCAGTTGAAGTTTATTGTATAACATAACATACTTGTTAATTAAGTTCCTTCAGGTTCAAGTTTAATTATTATAGTATATATAAGTACATAGTAAGTCTGCCTCTAATGATATAAAGATGTCGACATGAAAATCAAACAGGACTTGGGATTTCCAATAAGACCGTGAGGTCATGTGACGTAATAATTCTTCAAAGTGGCGTCAGGGGCGGATAGTTCTATGGTGTGTCACTGAGGTGGGTTTATTTTATTGTTATGCACAAAGCTACACAAACAGCTATCTGTGCTTTACCTACCACGGGTATTGAAACCAGGTTTTTAGTAGTATAAATCCTCAGTCATACCACTGGTGTGGGCTTGTCTTGGGAAAGCAGACAGATCTTTTGTTTGGTTCGCGAGTAATCCACCAGAGATTTTGTTGATTGCTTTCGTGTTTTAGAAAATTAAAATCAATATAGTTCTGGCTTAAACTTTGGGTCCAATTTTTTGTTCCACTTCAATAAAATATGTGTTAAATTTATACTTTACGACGTAAATTTTTCTATAACATATTTCCTGATTTCTGCAGACACTATGTTATTATATAATCTGGTCAAGAAACTGTTTTCGTGGCACAATAACATTTAAACCCATCATTGACAGAATCATATAAATAACTAAAAGTATTACATTTTATCGAAACAGTAAAATAAACAGTATGATTATATTGATGCCATACAAAGCTTTGTTTTCGATCTGAATAAGTAGAATTAATGATTCGAATATTTCAATGTCGCTATGCACATTATAATTACACATCTATCAGTTTCAGTTAAGATCTATTAATAGTAGTGTTTAAAAACTCAAAATGTGACCAATGTGTGTTTGTAATAAAAAACTAAGGAGTTGAGTAATTAAAACTACTGCTATATTTTGTTATAGTTTGACAAGTTGTATAGAACATTTCGCGAATGTTCATACTACCTCCTGAAAAGGAATGTTAAGCCGTTAAAATATTTATATACATACACAGCTTTAACTTATGGTTATCAAATTGCATACCAAATAATTTTGTTCAAAGTAAATATACTAACACTAATATTATCCTTATCAAACTGTTTTCTGAAAGTAAATCGCACGTCACCTTGTGTGTTATGTTCAAATTTCGTGACACATTACAGGAACTCGAGTTAAGTAGCTTTTTATTTTTTTATAATATATCGTTTTCACATTTATTAAATCAACTGCAATAGACACGTTTCCATGCCAACATAAAAATATTCTAAATCTTATCTTATCTCATAAATTAAATTTTGAGTAATCATTTAACGAACAATTTCGTTTTGCTTTATAATTATAACGAATATTTATATGTTTTACATCAACTAAATACTTGGATTTATAGTCAGAACATATGACAATACACGCATTAGATTATCTTACAAATAAAAGGACAGTTTTTCGTATTAATATTAACTTTAAATATACAAACCCTAAACATTTTCATATCCGAACGAACAAAAGAGTAGTAAATATATATTTAAAAACGGCTGGTATGGATAGAGAAAGCACTGTGTAGAGGAGCGAACAACGTTTCGATTCTCTTCGGTTCATGTTCAGCCGTTTTTAGAAATATAATTTTCTCTACAAGTGGTATTTCTCATCATCACACAGTATTAAATAATATTCAACTTATTGTAGACTTTATGGTCTTGTTTTCGTTATTACACGTAATTTTACGCTCTAGTAATTAAGCTGTATATGAAATATCTTTCTCCAACTAAATATTGTAACGAATGACTAACCGAACAGAAAAAAAAATCACTTATACAAACTTGAGATCTTGTGTTATATAAATTTAACAATATAAATAGAAACAGTAACCTAAATAAATTTAACAATATAAATAGAAACAATAACCTATTTTACGTTTTACCATAGCAACAAATACAGCTTCACAACTTCTACGTTACTCGGTAAATAATTTCGATTTACGTGTCCGAGTATAAAATTCATGAAATTATCGTAATGCACCAGCTCTTTTCAAATGACGCCGGCCCGACACGGCCAAGTGTGTTAAGGCGTGCGACTCGTAATCTGAGGGTCGCGGGTTCGCATCCCCGTCGCGCCAAAGATGCTCGCCCTTTAAGCCGTGGGGGCGTTATAATGTGATGGTCAATCCCACTATTCGTTGGTAAAAGAATAGCCCAAGAGTTGGCGGTGGGTGGTGATGACTAGCTGCCTTCCCTCTAGTCTTACACTGCTAAATTAGGGACGGCTAGCACAGATAGCCCTCGAGTAGCTTTGTGCGAAATTCAAAACAAACAAACAAATGACGCTAGATGTGTCACAGTTGCAAGTCGATGACGTCATAAAATATAACGAAAATGAAAAGTCTTGTTTATAAGACTTGTCTTTGTGCATAACATTAAGTCCAAAAGACTTGTGGGCCAAATGATTTCGGTTCAGTATGTAAGATTATATCACCGTAACTTATTTTACTAACGTTTGTCACTGGATCCGACCGGACATCAAAGCTTCTATGATTTTTTGTAGAATATTCACTTTGACGAAGAAAAAACACGAGTTCCCTATGAAAGTGATAAGTATAAGTTTTAAAATTTAAAACAATTTAAAATTTAAAACGCCGATATTTAACATCGTGAGATTCACGTGCCATAATTCCTAGTTTTCAACTTCCAAGAACCTCGAATATGTTTTAGAATTTGCTGTCAGTATCCAACACATGTTTAACACTCCTACGAAAAGTGGGGCCTAATAGGCCCCAGAGCAACTTGCAAGGTTATTAATATTAGGCTAATAATTTTGTATTTAAATGAAATTGACATTTAAATCCATTAATGAATGGATTAACGAGATTCCCACTGTCCCTATCTACTATCTAGCGAAACCACAGCCAGGGGAACGGGCTTGAAGAAATCAGGACTAGAAACGTCTTTTCGTAGGAGTGTTAATGCTTAAAGGTCAGGTAAAACAGATCCTTTTATGATAAACAACAACAAAATACAGAAACATTTAAATTTACAAAATTGATAAAGATAAGAGAAAGGAACAGTTTTATAATTATCTTTATAAACAGCTACATCCACAATATATTAACCAAAGACAGTTTAATATCTATGTTTACTTTTTACACTAGTTGGCTCATAGATGAATGGTGTGCATACTGATAAATGTTACATTAGTCATATTTTCCAATACATAACTAAACACAACAACTGCAATATACAGCCAGTTGACTGTCTTAAGAATTACCTAGGCGATGGTCAGTGTTTAGTTATACACTTTCTGTTTGTCCATAACATTAAACCCACTGACATATAAAGTAACTGGAACACTACTAAGTTATACACTGTCTCTTTGTACCTGAGGTTAATATAGGTGCGAGATCACTACTCAGTTGTACTATTTCTATTTCAACATAACATTAATCCCACAGACAAATTTAGTTATTGTAAAACTACTGACTTATACACTGTCTCTTTGTACATAATATAAATCTTCCAGAAACATACACAGTTACTGGAACAATACTGAATTATACACTTTATCTTCGTACATAACAATAATCCCACGAACAAATATAGTTATTAGAGCACTACTGACATATACTCTATCTCTTTCTACGTGGTATTAATCCCAGAAACATACACAGTTACTGGAACAACACTGAGTGATACACTTTCTCTTCGGACATGAGATTAGTCCCATAAAAAAATTTGTTATAGGAAAACTACTGAGTTGTACTCTCTCTGTATGTTCACGACATTAATACCACAGACATACATAGTTACTGGTACAATACTGAGTTATGCTTTGTCTATTTATCCCTGGCATTAATCCCAGTGACATATAATGTAACTGGAGCACTACTGCCTATCTGCCTATGTACAATGCATTAATCCCACAAACACATGTAGTTACTGGAACAATACTGAGTTTTACACTGTCTGTTTGTACATGACATTAATGCCACAGACATGTATACTTACTGGTACAATACTGAGTTATACTTTGTCTATTTGTAACTGACAATAATCCCACTGAAATATAAAGTAACTGGAAGACTATTGAGTTATACATTCTCTTTTTTATACATGGCATTAACCTCACAAAAATACAGTTACTGGAACAATACTTAGTAGTACACTCTCTGTTTATTCATGACATTAATAGCAGAAACAAATATAGTTATTGTAACCCTACTTAGTTATACACTGTATGTATGTACACAACATTAATCCCACACACATATATACTTACTGGTACAATACTGAGTTATACACTGTATGTTTGTACATAACATTAATCCCACACACATATATACTTACTGGTACAATACTGAGTTATACACTGTATGTATGTACACAACATTAATCCCACACACATATATACTTACTGATACAATACTTAGTTATACACTGTATGTATGTACACAACATTAATCCCACACACATATATACTTACTGGTACAATACTTAGTTATACACTGTATGTATGTACACAACATTAATCCCACACACATATATACTTACTGATACAATACTTAGTTATACACTGTATGTATGTACACAACATTAATCCCACACACATATATACTTACTGATACAATACTGAGTTATACACTGTATGTATGTACACAACATTAATCCCACACACATATATACTTACTGGTACAATACTGAGTTATACACTGTATGTATGTACACAACATTAATCCCACACACATATATACTTACTGGTACAATACTTAGTTATACACTGTATGTATGTACACAACATTAATCCCACACACATATATACTTACTGGTACAATACTGAGTTATACACTGTATGTTTGTACATAACATTAATCCCACACACATATATACTTACTGGTACAATACTGAGTTATACACTGTATGTATGTACACAACATTAATCCCACACACATATATACTTACTGGTACAATACTGAGTTATACACTGTATGTATGTACACAACATTAATCCACACACATATATACTTACTGGTACAATACTGAGTTATACACTGTATGTTTGTACATAACATTAATCCCACACACATATATACTTACTGGTACAATACTGAGTTATACACTGTATGTATGTACACAACATTAATCCCACACACATATATACTTACTGGTGCAATACTGAGTTATACACTGTATGTATGTACACAACATTAATCCCACACACATATATACTTACTGGTACAATACTGAGTTATACACTGTATGTATGTACACAACATTAATCCCACACACATATATACTTACTGGTACAATACTGAGTTATACACTGTATGTTTGTACACAACATTAATCCCACACACATATATACTTACTGGTACAATACTGAGTTATACACTGTATGTATGTACACAACATTAATCCCACATATATACTTACTGGTACAATACTGAGTTATACACTGTATGTTTGTACATAACATTAATCCCACACACATACAAAGTAACTGGAACACTACTGAGTTATACACTCTCTGTTTGTACATGGCATTAATCCCACACACATACAAAGTAACTGGCACACTACTGAGTTATACACTCTCTGTTTGTACATGGCATTAATCCCACAGACAAATATACTCTTTGGAACACTGCTGAGTTATACCCTGTCTGTTTCTACATGACATTAATCCCATATACATACACTGCTGGCCAAAATCTTAAGGCCATTCAACATAAAGAAAAAATATGAACTTTGCGTTGTTAGATTCAACCACTTATTTAAATAGAGCTTCGAAAGATGAAAATAAGAAAATGGAAAATAAAAATGAAAACTTTTTAAGCATTTAATAGGGAAAATGTGAACACTATGAAATTAGCCTAAATACTAGCTGGTCAAAAGTTTAAGACTATAATGAAACGAAGCGTTAATCGGTAAAAACGTAACGAAATTTAGTCATTTGTGTTCAAGCATTAGTGTTAGCAACATCTCCCACTGACATCTCCTGTGTTACATTGGGTAAAAACATGGCAAAGTCTAAAAAGTTGACAGAGTTTGAACGTGGTAGAATTGTCGAGCTGCAAAAGCGAGGTCTCTCTCAACGTGCCATCGCTGGTGAGATTGGGAGTAGTAAAACTACTATTGAAAATTTCTTAAAAGACCCTGAGGGATACGGAACGAGAATTTCAAGTGGTCGGCCTAAGAAAATTTCGCCGGCGTTGAGCAGGAGGATTCGACGGGTTGTCCGGCAAGACACCAGCCGATCGTCGAACCAAATTAAGACCCTTACGGACGCAGAATGCAGCTCAAGAATAATAACACGGCATCTACGAGAGAAAGGCTTTAAAAACCGTAAACATCTTCAAAGGCCTCGCCTCCTTCCTCACTATAAAACAGCTCGGTTAAACTTTGTTGACGTAGAATGGGACGTAGAAAAGTGGAAGAAGGTTTTGTTCTATGATGAGAAAAAAATTTACCCTGGATGATCCAGATGGCTTCCGACGTTACTGGCACGATGAGGATATCCCACCAGAGACATTTTCTACACAACACAGTGGAGGAGGTTCCATCATGAACTGAGGTGCTTTCTCCTTCCATGGAACAATGAAGCTTCAGGTTATACATGGGCGTCAAACAGCAGCTGGGCACATTGGCATGTTGGAGAGAGCATCCTTATTGACTGAAGGCCCTCGCTTGTGTAGAAAATGACTGGATCTGTTAGCAGGACAACGCTGCAATCCACAATGCCCACAGGACAAAGGAGTTTTACATGGCGAATAATGTGATTTTTTGGACTATCCAGCGTGTTCGCCCGAACTGAACCCCATTGAAAATGATTGGGTGTGGATGGCAAGGGAAGTCTATAGAAATAAACGTCAATTCCAAAGAGTGCATGATCTTCGGGAAGCCATCTTCACCACTAGGAATAACATTCCAGCCAGCCTTCTGCAAACACTTATATCGACTATGCCAAAGCGAATTGTTGAAGTTATTCGCAATGACGGCTGTGCAACTCACTACTGAAGCCTTTTGTTGGACATTTCCTACCCTGTTTAAGACTTCTTTTTGGTATGGTCTTAAACCTTTGACCAGATAGTATTTAGGCTAATTTCATAGTGTTCACATTTTTCCTATTAAATGCTAAAAAGGTTTTATATTTTTATTTTCCCTTTTCTTATTTTCATCTTTCGAAGCTCTACTCAAATAAGTGGTTGGGTCTAACAAAGCAAAATGCGTATTTTTCTTCTGTTCATTAGCCTTAAGATTTTGGCCAGCAGTGTGTATACTTACTGGAACACTTCTGAATTTTCTCTATTTGTAGATGACATTAATCCCTCAGACATATATAGTTATTGGAACAGTTCTGAGTTATGCAGTGTCTGTTTGTACCTGGCATTAAACTCTTATAAATATATTGTTACTGAAACATTACTGAGTTATACACTGTCTCTTTGTACATGACATTAGTCCCACAGACATTTCGTTTTTGGAACACTACTGATGTATACACTGTGTGTTTCCACATGACATCAGTCCCACAGACATATATACTTATTGGAACCACACTAATTCAGTAACTTACACAAATAACAAGTAAGGAATTAATTGTATACGGCTATTTCCTTGGTGCAATATTAAGCAGGACACTATAAGTACAGAAATATAGTAAATTATGTAGAAAATATCTTCGTCATATGAAAAGAAAAAATAGTGAAATAAAGATGGTAAAGTAGCTAAAATAAATGTTCTAAAATATGTAAGTGAAAGATAGAAGATTTAGTTATAATGTGGCATTATAAATTATTCCAAGGTTTTCTTCAATGACCTTTCTTCTCCGTCATGAAAAGACATTATAGATTATAAAAATCAGACTCGGTAGAATTTAACAACTTTATGTTTTGTCTTGAAATTGTCCGTACGTAGGAGTGACTCATGCAATGGCTATCCCAACTATAGAGACGATTTTCACTTGATCGTCAGCCAAAAGCGTATGATTGCGGCATATTCTTTGGCGCTCAAACAGAAAACAAAGAAATTTGGTGCGAAGAGTTATGAACATTGTTTCAATAAAACCACAGACTCCACGTCGCATCTGAATAGATCTAGTTTTGTTTTGTATTGTAATCAATTATCTTACTGTTCAAAATACTCCATATAACTGAATACGACATCTTTGTACACGTGTAACTGTACTTTGCATATCCAGAGCCTACAATGTCACTTGACGTAAGGGATGTGAAGTCCGTGCACAATGTAACTGTACTTTGTGTGTCCACAGCCTGCACTGTCGCTTGACGAACAAACAGTTCCCACAAATAATGTTGTTGTTTATTTATGTAGCAACAAAAGAGAAAGAGAATGTACCCGAAGAAAAATAATGTTGCTGTAATATCGTTCAAACCGTGACTTAGTGAAGTTAGTACAATTTTAGGACATACTTACTGATTACAAATCAAATGTTATAATTTCCTCCATAGAAATAACCAGACAGTTCCGACCTCGAACAATACTAGTCAGGCCACCTTGTGGGAGAAAAAGCGAAAACAGTCCGGAGGAAAAATAGTAACATTATTCCAAGGATGAAATAATGATGTTACATAGATAGCTTAAGATCTTTAAACTTATTTACTGTTGAGAAAGGAAGGGTAAGAAGTGACTTATTGAAGTTTACTATAGACGAATATACTAAAAGTCTTTCTTTGTTTGTGTTGAAATTTCAAGATATTAAAACTTAGAAATGGTAGACAACTCTCCAGTTATTTAAACTTTTATTTATCTATCATGACTTATGGAATAAGCAGCTATGAAGGTCTGATCTACAAATAATTTTAAGAATGAAACCATTATTTCCTGAAAAAAACACAATTTAAAAGCATTTAAATTTTCACTTCTTATTTTCATAGAAGTAGTTGTTTGTGTGTTTTGTTATAGCAAAGCCACATTGGACTACCAGCTGAGCACACTGAGGGGAATCACAACCCTGATTTTGCGTTGTAAATCCGCAGACATACCGCTGTACTAGCGGGGGGCGGAAGTGGTTGTACAATAAATACGTGTTTTTTTATAATTCATATATTTTGCTATTAGTTAAAAAAATACAAACATCACACTTTTTAGAACAAAACAGAATTAAATTCTTAGGAAAATTATGTTCTGAGTTGTACATGTAGGAAACCTGTGTTCTAAGAAGTACGTGTAGGAAACCTGAGTTTTAAGACGCACATGTATGAAACCTGTAGTTAGAGCAGAGTTGAAGAAAGTAATACCTCAGATGGAAAATATACTGTGATTAGAGATATATAGCACTTAACACACGGTCAGAACAGAACAGGAGAGAGTGATGTCTTATAGCTAATGCACGTTAGAACAAAGTGTGAATGAGAGATATCTTAGAGTTAACACACGATTAGCGTAGAATGTAAATGAGTGATATAGTATCGATAATGGACGTTAGAGTAGAGTGTAAATGAATGATATATTATATATAATGGACGTTACAGTAGAATGTAAATGAGTGATATATTATAGATAATGGACGTTAGAGTGTAAATGAGTGATATATTATATATAATGGACGTTAGAGTAGAGTGTAAATGAATGATATATTATATATAATGGACGTTAGAGTAGAGTGTAAATGAGTGATATATTATATATAATGGACGTTACAGTAGAATGTAAATGAGTGATATATTATAGATAATGGACGTTAGAGTGTAAATGAGTGATATATTATATATAATGGACGTTAGAGTAGAGTGTAAATGAGTGATATATTATATATAATGGACGTTAGAGTAGAGTGTAAATGAGTGATATATTATATATAATGGACGTTACAGTAGAATGTAATGAATGTAAGTGAGTGATATATATAGATAATGGACGCTAGAGTGTAAACGAGTGATATATTATATATAATGGACGTTAGAGTAGAGTGTAAATGAGTGATATATTATATATAATGGACGTTAGAGTAGAGTGTAAATGAGTGATATATTATATATAATGGACGTTAGAGTAGAGTGTAAATGAGTGATATATTATATATAATGGACGTTAGAGTAGAGTGTAAATGAGTGATATATTATATATAATGGACGTTAGAGTGTAAATGAGTGTGATATATATATATATAATGGACGTTAGAGTAGAGTGTAAATGAGTGATATATTATATATAATGGACGTTAGAGTAGAGTGTAAATGAGTGATATATTATAGATAATGGACGTTAGAGTGTAAATGAGTGATATATTATAGATAAGGGACGTTAGAGTACAGTGTAAATGAGTGACATATTATATATAATGGACGTTAGAGTGTAAATGAGTGATATATTATAGATAAGGGACGTTAGAGTAGAGTGTAAATGAGTGATATATTATATATAATGGACGTTAGAGTGTAAATGAGTGATATATTATATATAAGGGACGTTAGAGTAGAGTGTAAATGAGTGATATATTATAGATAAGGGACGTTAGAGTACAGTGTAAATGAGTGACAACTCCAGTGGCTGTTTCTTTCTCTAAAAACTGATGAAGACGCTTTACCTCTCGAAACTAGTTTCCTAGTCTTCCTGCTAATGCTTTATTCTAAATGTGTAGTTTGTTTCCATCGTTAACATTAAATATCTGCCAATTACCCGAAATGACATCACATGATAACAAAACGTCGCTAGTTAAAGCTACAGAGTAAATTTGTAGGATTCAAGACCTTTCTTCCACTGAAAAGTTTACACACTTTTCGGTTCTAGAAGTGAAATGATGAGTCCTTCCTGTTGAAAGTCGAATTTAAGATATCCTGTTATTAGTATGCGATCCTGTTATTAGTATGCGTAATCTTATAAATTATATTAATTGTTTCCTTAGCGTCAACAAACTTCCTTTTCCAAAAGATATGATGCAGTTAAAGTAAATACTCTGGTTTCCCGATAGAAACTTCTTAAAACACTAAAGTTTTTTGGATGCTCCAGTTCTCCACACACACACGCTGTTCTGGTAAATAATTAAAAAAAATTCTAATATTTTAATCTAAAAATATATTTATACTAAAATCTGATATCTTTACACTTTAAGATATAGTAATGCAAATCATTAGCTTTTCTGTTTTATATACGAACTGCATAATATGTCTTCCTGTTTTATATATAAGTATATATATCCACACTGCACAGCGTCTCTTACTGTCACATACAAATACAGCGCAATATGTCTTACTGCTTTATGTGATTTATACTGCACAATGTTTCACTGTTATATACACACAATTTCTCTTTTACTTTTACACATTAAAATATATGCATGTATATATGTATATACAGCATAATATATCTTATTGTTTTATATATATATATATTTATTCACTACAATAAGTAGGTTTTTTTTAATAAATCGGCACATATTCGTAACACTGCAATTTATTCAATTCATTCACATAAGAAAGAAACAACTTTGTTTAGTGATATATCCAGCATATAAGATATTCAACTGTTCAAAACTCAAAAATAATATATCCAAGACATAAGATATTCAACTGTTTCAATTTGCAACGACATAACTTTCTTCTGTGATATATCCAATATATAACATATTCAGGTCTTTCACCTAACAGAGCACAACTTTATGTCACTGATATACCCAATACACAACATATTCAAGTGTTTCAGATCACAAAGGTTCAATTTTTTGTCACTGATATACCCAATACATAACATATTCAATCTTTTAGGTCACAAGGATACAACTTCGTGTCTGTGATGTACCCAATACATTACATATTCAAGTGTTTAAGGTCAAAAGGGTACAACTTTCATTCTATGATATATCACATACACAACATATTCAAGTCTTTTCAGGTCATTAAAAGTAAACTTTTTTCTGTAATATACACAATACACAACATATTCAAGTGTTTCAGCTCACAAGAGTACAATATCTTTGTCTGTGATGTACCAATACACAACATATTCAAGTGTTTCAGTTCACAAGAGTACAATATCTTTGTCTGTGATATACCCAATACACAACATATTCAAGTGTTTCAGTTCACAAGAGTACAATATCTTTGTCTGTGATATACCCAATACACAACATATTCAAGTGTTTCAGTTCACAAGAGTACAATATCTTTGTCTGTGATATACCCAATACACAACATATTCAAGTGTTTCAGTTCACAAGAGTACAATATCTTTGTCTGTGATATACCCAATACACAACATATTCAAGTGTTTCAGTTCACAAGAGTACAATATCTTTGTCTGTGATGTACCCAATACACAACGTATTCCTTAACAAAGGACTCAACTTCGCAATAGCACCTAGGTACATTCCAACCATAGAAATCAAAATATGTTTAGAAGACTTAGCCAGGAGACTTGTGATACTTTCTACAGAGAAGAAAAACAAGGAAACAACCAAACACAACCAACAGAAAGAAGACAACTTAGATAATTTTATTGACATCCAACAGCCAAACTTCCCAGGTAAAATTACAAATTTATGTTTTCCAGAAACACCTAAAAACAACATCTTAAACGATTTTTTCAAAGAATTTTCTCACAAAACCATCAACATAATTTCACAAAACAGAAAACTAAAAAACAACCTTACAAAAAGAGACATTAATTCCATTAAAAACCTAAAAGAAGACAAAAACATAAAAATTCTAAAAGCAGATAAAGGTAACGCTATAGTCATAATGAACATGAATGAATACATTCAAAATGAATAACATCTTATCAGACACGAACAAATTTAAACCAATACACACAAATCCAACAAAGACACACGAGACGCAACTGAACAAATTACTACTACAAATGAAAAAGCCAACACAATTTCACAAACACTTTATTCCTACCTACGTAAAACCGACTCACGCACACCGCAAATATACGGCATCCCCAAACCTCATAAACCAGATTGTCCATTACGACCAATAATGTCCACATATGAATCGTTTAATTACAATCTTGGTAAATACATAGCATGGGCATTCTCTAAATATGTAACATCAGCCAGCTCATTCATCAAAGACTCTTTTAATTTCAAGTCTAATCTAAATCAACTTAATCATAAAGCCTTAATGGCCAGTTTCGATGTTATATCCCTCTTTACAGAAGTTCCAACCACTGAAGCCTGCAAGATAGCCTTAGAACTCTATATCCGAGACCCTAACCCAACTATAGAAATTCCCAGTAACCAGTTAGCAACCCTCATAGAATTCACCACGATAAAGACCAACTTCATGTTCAACAACCAAAACTATATACAAACAAATGGCCTAAGCATGGGCAACCCAGTATCACCAGTTCTAGCCAATATTTTTATGACACAAGTTGAAACACAAGCAATTAACACAGCATTACATCCACCACTATACTGGTACAGATATGTAGATGACACGGTTACGGGATTCAAATCTACAGAACACATACTTAATTTTTTCAATCACATTAACTCTATACATCCCAACATTAACTTCACATGTGAACAGGAAGAAAGCAATCAAATATCATTTCTTAATCTCAAAATTACAAGAACTGACACAATTCAAAACAGAAATCCACCGAAAAATCACCCATACTGGACTATACATTCCTTGGGACTCAGCCAATGAACAAAACAAAAACTCAACATACTAAGAAACCAAATAAACACAGCCATAAAACTATGCTCACCAGATAAAATTAACGATGAATTAGACAAAATAAAACAATACTTCATCAACATCAATAAGTTTCCTCCACAAACCGTAGAAAACATTATACGCACACACCTAGACAAAAGCAAAATCAACCACCAACTAAAGTAAATACAGCTCACGAATCAAAAAACCACGAAACCATATACTGCTGTATACCATATATTCCTGACATCAGCAAACAAATAACCAACATTTGGCAAAAATTAGTAACAAAATATGACATTCCAGTTAATACCAAATTTATTCAAAAACCAGGCACAAAACTGAGGTCTATACTATGTAAAAACTACACTGACAAACACAACACTAACATTATTTATAGAATACAATGTGATAACTGCCACGACTTCTATATTGGAGAAACAAGTAGGAAAATGGAAACCAGATTCAAAGAACATAAAAAGTCACCTTCACACGTTTTCGAACACTGCAAGTCAAATAAACACAACATAACCATAGAAAACACTCAAATACTAAATAAAGAAACAAACATAAACAAACGCAAAATTAAAGAAGCCTTACTTATACAACAACTTAAACCCAAAATAAACCAATATAAAGGAACGCCTTTATACCTATATTAATATAATAAAATAAATAAAATTATATATTCAAACATCTAATACCGCCCTCTACATTTCGACACACAGTTACACAACCCCTTTCAAACATGTGGTCAGCTTCCGGTCAGTTACCTCTTTCTTTGTGAACCTGACGATGACCTAAGAAGGTCGAAACGTTGTTCGCTCTTCTATGTAAAATATTTTCTCAACCCAAAACGAGCCGTTTTTGCATATAAATTTCTCAACAAGTGGGTTTCTCGACATCACTGAACGTATTCAAGTGTTTCAGCTCACAAGAGTACAATATCTTTGTCTGTGATATACCCAATACACAACATATTCAAGTGTTTCAGCTCACAAGAGTACAATATCTTTGTCTGTAATATACACAATACACAACATATTCAAGTGTTTCAGCTCACAAGAGTACAATATCTTTGTCTGTAATATACACAATACACAACATATTCAAGTGTTTCAGTTCACAAGAGTACAATATCTTTGTCTGTGATGTACCCAATACACAACATATTCAAGTGTTTCAGCTCACAAGAGTACAATATCTTTGTCTGTGATGTACCCAATACACAACATATTCAAGTGTTTCAGCTCACAAGAGTACAATATCTTTGTCTGTGATGTACCCAATACACAACATATTCAAGTGTTTCAGCTCACAAGAGTACAATATCTTTGTCTGTGATGTACCCAATACACAACATATTCAAGTGTTTCAGTTCACAAGAGTACAATATCTTTGTCTGTGATATACACAATACACAACATATTCAAGTGTTTCAGCTCACAAGAGTACAATATCTTTGTCTGTGATATACCCAATACACAACATATTCAAGTGTTTCAGCTCACAAGAGTACAATACCTTTGTCTGTGATATACCCAATACACAACATATTCAAGTGTTTCAGTTCACAAGAGTACAATATCTTTGTCTGTGATATACCCAATACACAACATATTCAAGTGTTTCAGTTCACAAGAGTACAATATCTTTGTCTGTGATATACCCAATACACAACATATTCAAGTGTTTCAGCTCACAAGAGTACAATACCTTTGTCTGTGATGTACCCAATACACAACATATTCAAGTGTTTCAGTTCACAAGAGTACAATATCTTTGTCTGTGATATACCCAATACACAACATATTCAAGTGTTTCAGTTCACAAGAGTACAATATCTTTGTCTGTGATGTACCCAATACACAACATATTCAAGTGTTTCAGCTCACAAGAGTACAATACCTTTGTCTGTGATATACCCAATACACAACATATTCAAGTGTTTCAGTTCACAAGAGTACAATATCTTTGTCTGTGATATACCCAATACACAACATATTCAAGTGTTTCAGTTCACAAGAGTACCATATCTTTGTCTGTGATGTACCCAATACACAACATATTCAAGTGTTTCAGCTCACAAGAGTACAATATCTTTGTCTGTAATATACACAATACACAACATATTCAAGTGTTTCAGTTCACAAGAGTACAATATCTTTGTCTGTGATATACCCAATACACAACATATTCAAGTGTTTCAGTTCACAAGAGTACAATATCTTTGTCTGTGATATACCCAATACACAACATATTCAAGTGTTTCAGTTCACAAGAGTACAATATCTTTGTCTGTGATATACCCAATACACAACATATTCAAGTTTCAGCTCACAAGAGTCCGATTTTTTATCTGTGATGTAACCAATACGTTGTTGAAATACAGGGTGTTCGGGAAGTCACTGTGCAGTTTTGTAATCATATGTTATTACATTATTATTATACTGGGTGTTCGGGAAGTCACTGTGCAATTTTGTAATCATATGTTATTATATTTCAGATTTTGATCCCAATATGGTTTTAACAATTGAACAACGTGTATGGCTCGTTGAACACGTATTCAGAGAAGGTGGTAGATACACAGATATTGTGCGACAGCGATTTGCTGAAAAATTCCCAGATACACCTGTTCCACATCACAATGCAGTTCGTAACCTTGTTGATAAGTTTCGGGAAACAGAATCAGTGGATGATGCCAAACGCTGTGGAAGGCCAGCAAAGCTATCGGAGGAGAAACTGTTGGATATTTCTGACAGTGTGATGCAGAGTCCATCAAAATCATTACGAAAGTTAACTCAGCAGCATGATATTGGTTTTGGAACTGCTCATAAGGCCGTCAGAAAGAAATTAAAGCTCTTCCCATACAAAATAATGTCGGTACAAGAACTGGAAGCAACTGATAATGAAAAACGAATACGCTATTGCAGATGGTTTAACCGATTTATCGAAGAGAATACAGCGAATGTGTTGGATGTGACCTTTTTCACCAACAAAGCATGGTTCCATCTCTCGGGTTAAGTTAATTCACAAAATTCACGATTGTGGTCATCCGATAATCCTCACAGTTTGCACGAAACACCCCTACATGATTTCAAGGTTGGTGTGTGGGTTGTGTCCTCACAGTTTGCACGAAACACCCCTACATGATTTCAAGGTTGGTGTGTGGGTTGTGTCCTCACAGTTTGCACGAAACACCCCTACATGATTTCAAGGTTGGTGTGTGGGTTGTGTCCTCATAGTTTGCACGAAACACCCCTAAATTATTTCAAAGTTGGTGTGTGGGTTGTATCCTCACAGTTTGCACGTAACACCCCTACATTATTTCAAGGTTGGTGTGTGGGTTGTGTCCTCACAGTTTGCACGAAACACCCCTACATGATTTCAAGGTTGGTGTGTGGTTTGTGTCCTCACAGTTTGCACGTAACACCCCTACATGATTTCAAGGTTGGTGTGTGGGTTGTGATTTCCAGACGTCAAATTGTTGGCCCTATTTTCTTTATGAACACAATAAACAGCGAGTGCTATTGTTCGGAGATTCTTCACACCTTCATCGGTCAGATGACAAGTGATGAAATCAATTACTCATGGTTTCAACAGAATGGTGCTACTGACCACACATCTCACAGATCTATGTGGTTATTAAAGGAATGTTTTGGAGATCGCATTATTTCCAAAGACGTGTGGAATCCAGATCTTAATCCACCAGACTTTTATCTATGAGGAGCAGTAAAATCTGCAGTGTATCGAGATCGTCCACGCACGCTGGATGACTTGAAAGCAGCGATAACAGCATTCATTCAGTCTATTTCAAGCCAGCAACTGATAGCAGTGTTTACAAACAAAATAAGAAGGATCCAGGCCTGTATTGATGCCAACGGGGGTGACTTTCAACATCGTTTATAATTGTCATTCATATTTACTTCCTGTATTCTATATTGAAACATGTCTGTTAATAAATATACAAGTGCACAGTGACTTTCCGAACACCCTGTGCATGCCACTAAATGTTTTATTATGAAAAGTTGAAATGCATGCCTATAAGTGTTTTATTATGTAATATTGAAATGTATGCCTATAAGTGTTTTATTATGTAATATTGAAATACATGCCTACAAGTGTTTTAATATGTAATATTGAAATACATGTCTATAAGTGTTTTAATACTTAAAGTTAAAAACATGCCTATAATTGTACTATTACGTAACGTTTAAATATATGCATGTGGGGGTTTTATTACGTAAAGTTGAAACATATGCCTGTAATTGTTTTTATGTAATGATGAAATGCATGCCTCTAATTATTTTTTCTTACGTTATGTTGCAATACACGTCTGTGTTTTCTTAAGTAATGTTTAAATACAGAGTATTAATTGTTTTATCATGTAAAGTTCAAACACATGCCTGTGTTTTACTCTGTAAAGTTGAAATACATAACCTATGAATGTTTTATTATGTAAAGTTGAAATACAGGCCTGTAAATGTTTTAGTATGTAAAGTTGAAATACATGCTTGTAATTGTTTTATTATGTAAAGTTGAAACACATTCTTGTAATTGTTTTATTATGTAAAGTTGAAATACATGCCTGTAATTCTTTTATTATGTGAAGTTGAAACACATGCTTGTGATTGTTTTATTATGTAAAGTTGAAACACATGCTTGTAATTGTTTTATTATGTAAAGTTGAAACACATGCTTGTAATTATTTTATTATGTAAAGTTGAAATACAGGCCTGTAAATGTTTTATTATGTGAAGTTGAAACACATGCTTGTAATTGTTTTATTATGTAAAGTTGAAACACATGTTTGTAATTGTTTTATTATGTAAAGTTGAAATACAGGCCTGTAAATGTTTTATTATGTGAAGTTGAAACACATGCTTGTAATTGTTTTATTATGTAAAGTTGAAACACATGTTTGTAATTGTTTTATTATGTAAAGTTGAAATACAGGCCTGTAAATGTTTTATTATGTGAAGTTGAAACACATGCTTGTAATTGTTTTATTATGTAAAGTTGAAACACATGCTTGTTATTGTTTTATTATGTAAAGTTGAAACACATGCTTGTAATTGTTTTATTATGTAAAGTTGAAATACATGCCTCTAAGTGTTTTATTATGTAAAGTTGAAATACAGGCCTGTAAATGTTTTATTATGTGAAGTTGAAACACATGCTTGTAATTGTTTTATTATGTAAAGTTGAAACACATGCTTGTAATTGTTTTATTATGTAAAGTTGAAACACATGCTTGTAATTGTTTTATTATGTGAAGTTGAAACACATGCTTGTAATTGTTTTATTATGTAAAGTTGAAATACATGCCTCTAAGTGTTTTATGTAAAGTTGAAATACAGGCCTGTAAATGTTTTATTATGTGAAGTTGAAACACATGCTTGTAATTGTTTTATTATGTAAAGTTGAAACACATGCTTGTAATTGTTTTATTATGTAAAGTTGAAACACATGCTTGTAATTGTTTTATTATGTAAAGTTGAAACACATGCTTGTAATTGTTTTATTATGTAAAGTTGAAACACATGCTTGTAATTGTTTTATTATGTAAAGTTGAAACACATGCTTGTTATTGTTTTATTATGTAAAGTTGAAATACATGCCTCTAAGTGTTTTATTATGTAAAGCTGAAACACATGCTTGTAATTGTTTTATTATGTAAAGTTGAAACACATGCTTGTAATTGTTTTATTATGTAAAGTTGAAACACATGCTTGTAATTGTTTTATTATGTAAAGTTGAAACACATGCTTGTAATTGTTTTATTATGTAAAGTTGAAACACATGCTTGTAATTGTTTTATTATGTGAAGTTGAAATACATGCCTGTAATTGTTTTATTATGTGAAGTTGAAATACATGTCTGTGTTTTATTATGTAATGTTTAAATATATTCCTGTAAGTGCTTTATTATGTAAAGTTGAAATACATGCCTGTAAGTGTTTTATTATGTAAAGTTGAAATAGGAGACAATTGCACACAAAAGCCATGTTGTTACTGGAACGAGCACGAAATTACTGCTTAACAGACATGTCAATTCAACACGAGATTATGGCAAGGTAGAAACAATGAATTAATACATATACTGAATATCTTATACATTTCCACTATTACGTTATCAAAACCAAGATAATCTTGGAAAGTTTCTAAAAGATAAACAAACCAATGCCTCGTTCAGCCAGCAGATACATGGGGAGTCCCTAATTCAAAGTCCAAAGAATCGAGTGTCTATTGTAAGACCTCCCACGTTGTTGTAACCACACTAAACTAAACGAACTTGGCAGGGGTTTAGTTTAGATAGAGAAAAGTCTGAGGAATTGTCTCCCTAACAGGGGTGGTCAGGAACGTTGTGGTTCCTCTTTGTCCCCTACCAGGGGTGTTCAGGAACGTTGTGGTTCGTCCCCACTCATGGAAGATTATTTACTTTTCTGTGGTAATTTTCTTGTAATTTGACTTGACTTGTTTAAGGTGATGAAGTGAGATGGGGTATTATGAAAATAATGGGAGGCACAAGGGAAGCGGGGCAGGCTGGAGCCCGTAGTCCATAAAGACAACGAGACATCAACTCAAACGGCACAAATCGGGGCCCGGCAAGAATATTACCTTGGCTGGGATATAAAGATCCAATGCCTGAGATTTGGATGGGGGAGGGCGACTGTTTACAATGGTCATCGCGTCGTAGATAAATTTCACATTGATTAGTTGTCAAGTCTTCCAATGGCATTATGAAGACCTATAAGAACGCTTTGAATCGATTGGATCTGTCTCTCCCAAATGCCATCTATGTGGCTGGATTGGGAAACATGCTGGACAAATTCACATCCGTGGTTGATCATAAAGTTCTTCAGTCCGCCTTCCTTGCATTCCTTCAATAGTTTGACAAATTCTCTATGGACTCCAGTGAAGTTGCTTCCTCGGTCGGAGCACAGTCGATGCACTTTCCCCCTCAATGCAATAAAGCACTGCAAATTATTGATGAATGCGTTGGTGCTCATGTAGTCCAGCATCTCCACGTGGACAGCATGTAATGCCATGCATGTGAAGATCAGACCATACTTTTTTAATTGTTTACGACCTACCTTCACAGTGAATGGGCTGAAGCAGCCATACCCAGTGTAATAAAATGGAGGAGTTGATCCTGTTCTTTTTCTGGAAGGTCTGCCATCTTCTCCATTTGGTACTCTCCCGGTAAGCGACGGCAGTTCACGCATTTATATATCATGGAGGAGATGGTAGCTGTACAGCCTACAATCCAATACTCAATGAATCATTCACTGTGAATCCTTGACCCTGATAACCAATTCTCTCGTGGTGGTGTTAGTTTATGACCTCTGTTATATGACTGCATCTAGGGAGGATGATTGGATGTTTCATTCCAAAGTCAAGATTTGCCCTGTCGAGGCAGCCCCCAATCCGAATTAATCCATCTTGAGCAATAAATGGATCAAGTTTGTGGAGGGAATTGTTCCTTTTGAGTGTCCCTTTGGGGTGCTGCAGGGTTCCCAGCTACTCCTAGAAATAATCTTCTTGTACCATACACAGTATCTCATGCTCTGCTGTTTGCTTCCTAGTGGAAGTTTCTACTGTTGAGGCAGTCTCTTTCCAGTGGATGACTTTCAGGAGTGCTAATACTGCCACTACCAATTTTGACCATATAGAGAACCTCTCAAAGCATGGGCTGAAGAGAAGAGCACTATACCCTTTCTCAATGTGGGGACATCTGGTGCTAGATTGTGAGCTTTACCAGTTTTCTGGCTTGTAGCAGTGGTCTATTTTAACCTGGGTTAGAAGATGGAGTTCAAATCCCCACTGCTCCCACCTTGGATGCAATTCGTCGCTGAGAGAGATGTTCCATCTAGCAGCATCTCAGCACATTTGCTGCATGATCTCGTTCCCAATCAAAATTAATGGGGTGAGAAACTCCAGTGGGTCATATACAGAGGCCACTGTAAAGAGGATGCCCGTCGTGTCAAGAATCGATCCATAAGGGTTATTCGGAATTGAAGTAGATCAGATTCTACACACTAGTGTATGTCCAACACTCTCTCCAATGGTGGTCCTCTCATCTGGCATATCAAGGTTTTCCGTTTTTGGTGCCCTGTCTGTTAGGGAAATTGAGTCCAGAACTTCTTGTTTGTTAGATAAGAACTTGTGCAGATGGATGTTTTCCTTTGTGCAGATTGTTTGGGTCTCCTTTATGAGATGGATGGCTTTGCTGACAGTTTTCACGTTCTTTTGGTCATTGTCTACATAAAAGCCTTCTTGAATGAAGCAAGCAGCTTGGAAGCTCTCTATCGTGTTGTCATATGCCAGCTGCCTGAGATGGTGCCGGCAAATGACGACACTGCTCTAAAGAGGTGCACCTTCATTTGGTAGTCCACCACATCCCTGGATGAGTCTTCAATCCACAGGAACCTCAAAAAATCTCTGCCTTCTTTCTGAGCCCAGAACTGGTGGAACATTTTCTCAATGTCACAGGTGAAGGCTACTGTTTCTTCTCAAAATCGACAGAGCACTTCCACCAAGCTGTTCATCACATCTGGACCCTTGAGAAGATGGCTGTTCAGCAAGTGTTAACTTCGCTGCACAGTCGAAGACGACCTGAATCTTGCTTGGCTTTTTGGGGTGGTACACTCCATGATGTGGAATGTACCAAGCCATTTTTTTTTCAGGAATTTCTGGGTCTGGAACTCTCTCTGCATCCCCGCCTTGGATCATGTTGTTCATGAATTAAGCAGTCTGAGAGGTACCTCGAGTCCTTTGAAAACCTCCTCTGAGGAAGGTTTAGGCGATTCAGAGCCATTGCTCTATTGTTCAGAAGTTTAGGCCTCTTCTTGAAGGGTAATGACATTTCATAATACCATTCTTCATTTTGATGGATGGACTGACCTATGATCTTCTTGAATTTCAAGTCGTCCTGTGAGAATAGTTGTTCTCTTTCTTCATGGATATCAATGAAACCTAACTCAAGGATCTAGTTGATTTCTAGAGGGGTGCACATTTCTTCCCGTATGGATGACTTGTACACGCAGTGGATTTCACATTTGGTACTCCCTCCATTTGCCACTTGGAATGGCTCTAGGACTTTTTCTCACAAGTATTTTGTGAGAAACTCCTATCACATCCCCTGAGTCCTGTGCAAGGTCTATGTGCCCCCCAATGCTCCATCCCTATTCATTCTCTATGGCAAATGGCTGGTTGTCCTCACCAGTAATAGTTCTTCAGGGTCAAAGCTTTTGAACAGTTGTACCCAATCAGAAGGCCAATCTCGCAATCTTGCAGCAGTGCAATTTTGTGCACTATTCCACGAAGATGGGGCCAAGATAAGTTGTTTCAGGGTCGGAATAGGTCACACGTCGACAGGGATGTAGTTCTTGGAGTAGTCAGTTGGCAAAGACACTTTTGTGGAAGAGTGCAAACAGCATACCATCAGGTTCTTGGCTTGGAGGCAGCTGACCCTTTGTTCCTTAGACGTCATTGTTGTTGTTAGTCTCAAAGTTGTTAATTCTGCTTGGGCTCCAAGTCTGTCTGCTGTGTCTTTCAGAATAAAGGTGGTATCAGACTGCGTGTCTAGGAGTACATAAACAAGATGTTCCCTGGTTGGATCATGTGCACTAGCAACAAAGACAGGCACAATCCTTGAGCAGATGACAGGTTCATTCCTGGACATCAAAAACTTTACGACACACTGCATTCTGAGTTCCTTCTCTAACTTAGCTTCTGCCAGTGTCTCGTGTGTCTCCGACCGAGGTGTCCCGCAGTGAGGCATCCATAGCATAGGCTATTTTTTAATGTAGTCCTCTTTTTCGGACAAGGCTTTGTTGGAGAAAGTCTTGCCTTTACTTTCAGAGTAGAGGGAGGTTTCATTCTGCATTGTCTTTTTGGGTGTGTGAGTTGTTGATGCAAAGACTTGGCAGCCATAGTCTGTTCCCTCTTTGGTTTGATAACCGATCTCCATTGGTCCTTAAAGATCCTAGTGAGGTTATGGGATCACAGGCCATTTCTGCTTCACTCATTATCAATTTCGCAAACTGGTGAAATGATGGGTATTTTCGATCGGTGGTTTTTGTATACACAACCTTTGGCCATCTTGTCACGACCCAATCCAGTATTTTCTGAGAAGCTTCTGGTTCTCTCTGCTGTTATTCAGGATGTCCAGACCTTTCATTTTAGCAATGGCTGCTTTGCACTGATTCAAGAAATCTGAGAACTTCCCGAGTCCTTCTCAATCTCTTCATGCAATCTTTGGCCATTTGTCTAGCTTGTTCCTGAATGCCTCAGTTACAACAAATGGATTGCCATATCAATCTTCCAGGACTGCCTTAGCTTGCTGGAAGGCATTCTCTGAGCTGAGCATGAGATAACCACTGATCGCATCCCTTGCTGCTCCGACAACATATCTCTTGAGGTAATGCATTTTCTTTGCATTGTTCACCTTCTTTGTTTCGATGAGGAACTTGAATGTCATATTCCAGTCATGATAGGTGAATGGGTCACCCATGAATACTGAGGGTTCATGAGGTGGGAGGCGACTGATGCTGACTGTTGTAGCCAATACCTCAGCTGGTTTCATGATGTCTGTCTGTTCAAGGCAGGATTGTGAGGTGTGTGCAGACGCGATTTTTGGTTTTTTTTCTTTGTTATTGTGTTCAATATTTTGACTTGCTGAATCAAGAGGGATGACACGTACAACTATTTTCGATGCAGTGTTTGTAAGAAGAATGTTGATGGCTCACCTGTGTTGCAAACAATTTGGAATTACTCTCGGATTCCTTCAGTTTTCCACATACACCTGATATCTGGTGTCTTCCATGTGCAGTAATTTTTGGATCTTTCATTGTTCCAATGCCTGTCTTTTCCTTTTCATATGGGATTCTGTTTAAGCTCTTCTCTTTGTTTCTCGAGCTTCAGTGCTTTCAATTCATCTTCTTCCCCAATCTTGATCTCTCTCGCCTCCAGCTCTGTTCTGTGGGCAGCCGCATTGGCTGCTGCAGCCATTTTCTTCATGGTGATTGAGATTCTTGTCGAGCTCCTTCATAATGTGGATGAAATTAGTTCCGAGAGCGGGGAGTTTTGGGGCGCTAGTCATTATGAGAGGAGAGTCTCCTAAGGATTATTCCATGTAGGAGATCTCTATCAGCTTGCAATTGGTCAAAACTTCTTCTAAGATTGGGATCTAGGTTATCAGTCAATCAAAACTTCTTCTAAGATTGGGATTTAGGTTATCAGTCAATCAAAACTTCTTCTAAGATTGGGATCTAGGTTATCAGCCAATCAAAACTTCTTCTAAGATTGGGATCTAGGTTATCAGCCAATCAAAACTTCTTCTAAGATTGGGATTTATCAGTCAATCAAAACTTCTTCTAAGATTGGGATCTAGGTTATCAGTCAATCAAAACTTCTTCTAAGATTGGGATCTAGGTTATCAGCCAATCAAAACTTCTTCTAAGATGGGGATTTAGGTTATCAGTCAATCAAAACTTCTTCTAAGATTGGGATCTAGGTTATCAGTCAATCAAAACTTCTTCTAAGATTGGGATCTAGGTTATCAGTCAATCAAAACTTCTTCTAAGATTGGGATCTAGGTTATCAGTCAATCTAAACTTCTTCTAAGATTGGGATCTAGGTTATCAGCCAATCAAAACTTCTTCTAAGATTGGGATCTAGGTTATCAGCCAATCAAAACTTCTTCTAAGATTGGGATCTAGGTTATCAGTCAATCAAAACTTCTTCTAAGATTGGGATCTAGGTTATCAGTCAATCAAAATTTCTTCTAAGATTGGGATCTAGGTTATCAGTCAATCAAAATTTCTTCTAAGATTGGGATCTAGGTTATCAGTCAATCAATTTTCCAACATGGTCATAGATATTTTTCAACTTTCAAAACTCTGTTTCCAGTGTAATCAGTGATGAAGAGAAAACCCACTTGTAGAGAAATATATATATATGTAAAAACGGCTGATTGAGAAAACACACTTTCCAGCTTAGGTTCACATTCTTTTCACAGCTTTACAGACTTGTCATGTAGCTTCCAAAACTTCTTTGTGTGCATTTGTTCTCCGAGTCCTCTCATTTTCAAGGTTGGGTTGTGATATCTCTTGATAATGCTTGATACCTCTGGCTAGAGTGTTGTGATGTCTTTTCCACATATTCAACAGTCTTTTCTCGATTTTCTGTAACTTGTTCTGTCTCCTCCATCACATCCACTGTGGGCTCTACGTGGAGTCATCTTGGTTCTTGTACATCTGTCGCTCGAGTAGGATTCGTGTGAATCGACATAATGGTCACACTGATACAGTTCCTACTTTTATGTATCTGAAGAGCGTCTCAGTTACCACAAGTCGTGACGAATCCCACGTTTCAATGTTGCCCACGTGGTTGTGACCACACTGACCTCAGAGTGGATATATTTATAGGTATTCTTACGCGCTTGGTTGACTATGATGGCATAATTGTAAAGTAACAAAGTTGTGAAGACATATAACATGTATAAAGGCAATGAACAAAACACTCAAATATACAAGTGCATGCGTTATCTCAGTATCAATTTTCATATATTCAAGTACTGTGCGTGAGAGAACTATTTGCCTATAGGGATAATCATGTGTGTGATTGGGTTCCGGGACGTTCCCCAATCATAATCAAACCGGATTCGTTTTAAAGGGTATAAAACTCAGATATTGTTAGGGTTTAGATTCAAAAAATGAAATTGAGCTAGCTGTAGCTGCACGTGTTATTACGTAATGTTGAAATACATATCTGTAAATATCTTCTTACGTAATATAAATAAACACATGCCTATAAGAGTTTTTTTCTGTAAAGTGGAAACGCATCCCTGTAATTGTTTTATTACGTAATGTTGCAATGCATGTCTGTAAATGTTTTATTATGTAATGTTGCAATGCATGTCTGTAAATGTTTTATTATGTAATGTTGCAATGCATGTCTGTAAATGTTTTATTATGTAAAGTTGAAATTCCTGCTTGTAATTGTTTAATTACGTAATGTTGAAATGTATGTCTATAAGTGTTTTATTATGTAAAGTTGAAATTCATGCCTGTAATTGTTTTATTATGTAAAGTTGAAAGACATGTCTGTAAGTTTCATAATGTGAAGGTTACATACATGCCTGTAAATGTTTTATGTGCAGTTGAAATAAATGTTTGTTTTCTTACGTAATGTTGAAATAAATATCTGTTAGTGTTTTCACACATAATGTTGAAATATATATCCGTGTTTTCTTACGTAATGTTGAAATACAGGGTGTTCGGAAAATCACTGTGCACTTATATATTTATTATCAGACATGTTTCAATATAGAATACAGGAGGTAAATATGAATGACAATTATAAACAATGTTGAAAGTCACCCCCGTCGGCATCAATACAGGCCTGGATCCTTCTTTTGTTTGTAAACACCGCTATCAGTTGCTGGTTTGAAATAGACTGAATAAAATATGATTACAAAACTGCACAGTGACTTTCCAAACACCCTGTATATTCCTGTGAGTGTTTTCACACGTTATGTTGAAATGCATGTCTGTATGTGTTTTATTATGTAAATTTTAAATACATGACTGTATTTGTTTTACTATGTGAATACATTTCTGTATTTGTGTTATTATGATACACTTCACAGAGAAATTAGTGTTATAATTTCTACTTGCTATATATTTACGTGTTTACTACATTAGATACTCACATATACAAAAGTTCTCGCTCAACGCTTCCATTCTTTACGTAGGTCATTATACGGAATAAGAATATAACAATAATAGGCACAACAGAAAATATAAGGTAAAAAATCTAATAAGGACAATAAAATTATGGAACATACATTAAACTGGCATGGAGAGTTGTCATTGTTAACGATATTGTTAATAACAAAAAACCCTAGTCATAAAGAAATGTTGTAGTTGTACCATAGGCCTCGAACAAGGTTTAGCACGTGACCGATTTTAAAATTACAGGAAAAGTTAAAGACGTTTCTCTGTAACACGTTTGTTGCGTATTTTCCATACACAAAGTGAAAGGTGGGAGATGCACTGGGAAGATTCAATATAATTTGAGACCTGGACTGTCGCTTGTTTACATGATACTCTCGCGATGTAACTGTTTCCAAACGCCAGTAGTTGTTTCCTGTTACACTTCAACCACAAGAATAATATTCTATGGCTTAAACTCCAATAATGACTTCTGCTCTCGTAGGTTTGCATCCTCAGGATATCTCTTATGACAGTATTAATAGGTCATATTTGTAATTAGATCGTCTCTCATGTTATGGTATATAATACTATTCATCATCACCTGTTCAACACGACATGAGCACGTGATATGGCTGGTTAGAACGTGAGAATGATATACATAATATAGGTGATTACATGACAATATTGTAAATTCAGTTACCTAGTATACAAGAAACACGTACTATTATTTTGTCTGTCCCACAATAAGCGATTTGTTGATTAGTGTATTCAATACACGAAATAAACATTGATTGGAATAGTTTTCCATCAGTTTTGATATTAAAGAAATAGAGAGAAGAGACCTAAGAAATCCATATATGTTGCAATGAATTCTATTTTCTTAACGTATTGTTACAGTGGTTTGAACTTGTATACCTCACTCTACTTTTTTACTATTAGACAAGACAAGATCCAGGAGGTCAAAGAAGAAATTAATAAACAACGACATCGAAATAAAAAACGATACTAATGAAGTACATCGAATTATAATGATAGCATAAATAAACATAAGTGCCAGATTAAACCTCTCAATGTTGTTCAGGTAAATGTGTGGCTCAAACTATACTTACGAATTACTTCAAACATCAATAACTATGCCATGTAGAACAGGCATGCACGATGGACGTTTATTAATACTCGTACAACTGTAAGTAATGTCTACCATTACCTCATCAGGTTACAGACTATATATAGTAGACAGACCAACATCATTGTGAAATCAAGGAATCAAGTTACTTGTAGTAGAAAACCTCGATAAGAAGCATCTAATAAAATAACTTCCAAAGTGGATGGACAGATGTTACAGGAACAACAAGGTATTCGTGTTGCTGACTTTAAAAAGACTGGTTTTTGCAACATTTAGCAACCTCCTTAGAGAGAGTTAAAACAGCTACCAGATATCTTTAGCAGCAAAGTTTAGGAATAGAGTAAGAAGGAAAGACGAGACCTCAGCCAAAGTTGCAAACACGTGGAGAGACTGGACCAGTTGTTTGTTTATACAGATCGTATGTATGAAATGAAGGATTCGCTAATCAGTTCATATAATGACACAAAATATTCAAATTATGCTAAAAAAAACTACTCATATGTCTTTAAGTGCTATACAGTTAACAATGAAAATTGATTAATTAAAGTTGCTTATTCGCAACTAGAGGCACCATCTTGTAATTATCAGATAATCATCAAGTTTCTTTGATAGAGGAGAAATTAAAAGGTCAGTTAGCTGTTTACTTAGAATGGAAAAAGTAAGCCACATGACCGGATATGTTTCAATTTTAACTATACAGAACACATTGCCAGCAACTTTAGACAAAAAACAAAGTAAAGTAAATAAGATGAGAATTCTTCAAATACCTCCAGTTGAAATATAATGCTAAAGAAATCTGACTACTAGTCAGTGGGCTCATTGTTGAGAAGTCTGTGAGCTCATTTCCACAGTACCACTAGAGATTGAGCCCAGTGACAAGACAGTACGTGATGATACGAAAGCCGCCAGAATCTAATGACGGGACAGTTCAGGAGCATAAGATGAGTAAATAAACAAGATCCTGTTTAATTAATCAAACATACCTAACTGATAAGTTAACGTCTGAATAATTAATAGTGACACCAATCAAAAGGTACTCCACTTTCACTTGTGTTTGTTATCCAAGTTCCTCTGTTACTTTTATCAAACTTACTATTCATGGGGCACAGTTGTAAGCTATATTTGATTTCAAAAATTTGTATTTTGGTTGTACAGAAAAAAGACACGTGATAACTGCGAAGCTTCACGTGAAATATTTTCTATTAGCCAAATAGCAAGATTGAGTTAACCTAGAGTTAACGACAGATTTCCGAAACTAAGTTAGTGATTACTTAGTGTAATAAGTAGTAAGTTTGTCGTCTAACTTAGCTAGTTAGTACGCTGTTGTTTTTGTTTGTTTCTGGAGTGTTGTTTATTTGAGCGTTTACGCCTAAAATTACTTACATAAAACAACTGCGTTATTAAAACTTTCTTATTATTAAAACACAATGACTTCCCATTCAGAAGAAAACTGTCCAACAAAATGGAACGTTGAAACAAAATTAAAGATCCTCGAACTAGATTAAAATTTATTTCCAGTAGTCATACATACAACCGTGAAATTTTATTTATTTTTATATAATGTTACTAGTATATTTTAAAAGTTATTGAAAATTACAAATCTCACTCTACATTAAACTTTCTTTTAAAATAATAATACTACCTCCAGATTCAAATTCACTGAAAACAACAAATCTCACTCTACAGTAAAACTTATTGAAAATAACAATTCTCACTGTAGGTTAAAAGTTCTTTGAAAATAACAATACTAGCTCTAGATTCAAAGTTATTGAAAATAACAAATCACACTCTAGATTACAAGTTGTTTAAAGAGCAATACCAGATCTAAATACAAATTATTGAAAATAACAAATCTCACTCTACATTATAAGTTTTTAAAATAAAAATACTAAGTCTACATTCAGAGTTATTGAAAATAACAAATATCTCTCAAACTAAAAGTTGTTGAAAATAACGATTTTAGCTCTATATTCAAAGTTATGAAAACCAAATCTCAGAGAAGACTAAAAGTTAATTAAGTATACTAGCTCTACATTCAAAAATATTAAAAATTATAAATATCACTCTACATTAAAAGTTGTTTAAAATAACAATACTACCTTAAGATTAAAAGTTAATAAAATTAACAATTCTCACCCTATATTTAAAGTTGTTTAAAATAACAATACTCGATATAGATAAAAGGTTCTTGAAAATAACAAATCTCTCTCACATTAAAAGTTGTTTAAAATAACGATTTCAGCTCTATATTCAAAATTATTGAGAAATAAATCTCACAAAAGATTAAAAGTTGATTAAATTAAATATAGCAGCTCTACATTCAAAGTTATTAACAAACAAATGTCATTCAAGATCAAAATTCTTTAAAATAGCAATGACAGCTCCAGATTCAAAGATACTAAAAATTATAAATCTCACTCCACATAAAAAGTTGTTCAAAATAACAATTCTCACTGTAGGTTAAAAGTTATTTTAAAATAAAAATACTAGGCCTATATTCGAAATTACTGAAAATAACAAATGTCTCTGAGATTAAAAGTTGTTTAAAATAACAATAATAGCTCTAGATTAAAAGTTATTGAAAACTGCAAATCTCACACAACCTTAACCTTTCTTTTACAACAACAAAACTAGGTATCAGTCTATTAAAAACAAAAATCTCACTCCACATTAAAAGTTTTTTTTAAAATAACAATTCTAGATCTAGATGCAAAGTTATTGAAAATGACAAATCACAATCAAGATTACAAGTTCTTTAAAATAACAATACCAGCTATAGATACAACGTTACTGAAAAGAACAAATCTCACTCTACATTAAAAGTTCTTTGACATAACAATTCTCACTGTAGGTTAAAAGTTTTTCTAAACTAACAATACTAGGTCTGTATTCAAAGTTACTAAAAGTAACAAATCTCTCTCAGATAAAATGCTGTTTAAAATAACCATTTTACTTCTATATTCAAAGTTATTCAAACAGAAATCTCAGAAAAGATTAAGAATTAATTAAATTAAATATACCAGTTCTACATTTAAAGTTATTAAAAACAAATGTCACTCAAGATTAAAAGTTCTTTCAAAGTAACAGTACCACATCCAAGTTTTAAAGTTATTAAAAATTGCAAATCTCACCCTACATTAATATTTCTTTTAGAATAACAAAACTAGGTCTCAATTCAAATTTATTCAAAATAGCAAATCTCACTCCACATTAAAGGTTTTTTAAAATAACAATACTAGATACTGATACAAAGTTATTGAAAAGAACAAATCTCACTCTACATTAAAAGTTGTTAAAATAAAAACACTAGGTCTATATTCAAAGTTATTGAAAATAAGAAGTCTTTCTCACACTAAAAGTTGTTTAAAATAATAATTTTCACCTCTATATTCAAAGTTTTTCAAAAACAAATCTCAGAAAAGATTAAAAGTTAATTAAATTAAATATACTAGTTCTACTTTCAAAGTTATTAAAAACAAATGTTACTCAAGATTAAAAGTCTTTAAAATAACAATGATAGCTCCAGATTCAAAGTTATTGAAAGTAACATATCTCACCCTATATTAAAAGTTATAAAAACAAGAGGTGTAGATCTAGATACAAAGATTTTGAAAGGGACAAATCTCACTCTACATTAAATGTTGTTTAAAATAAAAATACTACTTCTGCATTAAAAGTTATTCAAAATAACAGAACCCTCTCAACATTAAAATTTGTTTAAAATAACAACACGAGCAGTAGCATCAAGTTTATAGAAAATAACAAATCTCACTCTCCATTAAAAGATATTTAGAATAACAATACTAGATCTAGATTCAAAGTTATTGATAATAACAAATTTCACTATATATTAATTTTCTGAAATGACTATATTAGCATTATATTCAAAGTTATTAAAAATAACAAATACAACTCCAGATTAAAAGTTCTTTTAAAGTAACACCACCATGTCCAGATTTAAAGTTTTTGAAAATTAGAAATTTCATCCTACATTAAAATTTCTTTTACAATAACAAAACTAGGTCTCGATTTAAAGTTATTCAAAATGACAAATCTAACTCCATATCAAAGGTTTTTAAAATAACAATTCTAGCTCTAAATTAAAAGTTATTTAAAATAATAAATCACACTTTAGATTACATGGTGTTTAAAATAACAATACTAGATATAGATACAAAGTTACTAGAACAAATCTCACTCTACATTAAAACTTGTTTAAAATAAAAATACTAGGTCTATGTTCAAAGTTATTGAAAATAACAAATCTCTCTCAGATTAAAACTTGTTTAAAATAACAATTTTACCTCTGTATTCAAAGTTATTGAAAACAAATCTAAGAAAATATTAAAAGTTGATTAAATTAAATATACTAGTTCTACATTCAAAGTTATTAAAAACAAATGTTACTCAAGATTAAAAGTCTTTATAATAGCAATGATAGCTCTAAATATAAAATTATTAAAAATAACAATCTGAACTTTAATTACAAGTTTTTAAAAAAACAAGAGCTGTAGGTCTAGATACAAAGTTATTGAAAGGAACAAATCTCATTCTACATTAAAACTTGTTTAAAATAAAAATACTAGTTCTGCATTCATAGTTATTCAAAACAACAAAACTCTGTCAACATTAAAACTTGTTCAAAATAACAATACTAGATCTAAATTCAAAGTTATTGAAAATAACAATCTCACCCTATATTAAAAGTTTTTTAAAACAAAAGCTGTAGATCTAGATACAAAGTTATTGAAAAATTACAAATCTCACTCTGTATTATCTTTTTTCAATAAATATGCTAACTCCCTCTTCAAAGCTATTAAAAAGGAAAAATGTTACTGTAGATTGAAAGATCTTTTAAAATAACGTTACCACATACCAATTCAAAGGAATCAAAAATTGCAAATCTCTCGCTACATTAAAAGTTCTTTTACAATAACAAATCTCACTTCACATTAAGCTTTTAAAATAATAACACTAGCTCTAGATTTAAAGTTATTGATAATAACAAATTACACTCTACATTAAAAGTTTTTTAAAATAATAATACTACATCTAGATTCAAAGTTATTGAGAATAAAAAATCTTATTCTAAATTAAAAGTTATTTAAAAATCGACTTTAGCTCTACATTAAAAGTTATTCACAAAACAAATCTCACCCTAGATTAAAAGTTGTTTAAATAAGCAATATTAGGTATACATTTAAAGTTATTTAAAATAACAAATCTCACTCTACATTAAAACTTGTTTAAAATAATAATACTACATCTAGATTGAAAGTTCTTTACAATTATAATTTCAGACCTATATTCACAGTTATTGAAAAAACAAAGTTCACAAAATATTAAAAGGTGATTAATTTAAATATACTAGCTTTACATTACTCACTGTAAAGTTGTTTTAAAATAACAATACTAGCTTTACATTACTCACTGTAAGTTGTTTTAAAATAACAATACTAGCTTTACATTACTCACTGTAAGTTGTTTTAAAATAACAATACTAGCTTTACATTACTCACTGTAAGTTGTTTTAAAATAACAATACTAGCTTTACATTATTCACTGTAAGTTGTTTTAAAATAACAATACTAGCTTTACATTACTCACTGTAAAGTTGTTTTAAAATAACAATACTAGCTTTACATTACTCACTGTAAGTTGTTTTAAAATAACAATACTAGCTTTACATTACTCACTGTAAGTTGTTTTAAAATAACAATACTAGCTTTACATTACTCACTGTAAGTTGTTTTAAAATAACAATACTAGCTTTACATTACTCACTGTAAGTTGTTTTAAAATAACAATACTAGCTTTACATTACTCACTGTAAGTTGTTTTAAAATAACAATACTAGCTTTACATTACTCACTGTAAGTTGTTTTAAAATAACAATACTAGCTTTACATTACTCACTGTAAGTTGTTTTAAAATAACAATACTAGCTTTACATTACTCACTGTAAGTTGTTTTAAAATAACAATACTAGCTTTACATTACTCACTGTAAGTTGTTTTAAAATAACAATACTAGCTTTACATTACTCACTGTAAGTTGTTTTAAAATAACAATACTAGCTTTACATTACTCACTGTAAAGTTGTTTTAAAATAACAATACTAGCTTTACATTATTCACTGTAAGTTGTTTTAAAATAACAATACTAGCTTTACATTACTCACTGTAAAGTTGTTTTAAAATAACAATACTAGCTTTACATTACTCACTGTAAGTTGTTTTAAAATAACAATACTAGCTTTACATTACTCACTGTAAGTTGTTTTAAAATAACAATACTAGCTTTACATTACTCACTGTAAGTTGTTTTAAAATAACAATACTAGCTTTACATTACTCACTGTAAGTTGTTTTAAAATAACAATACTAGCTTTACATTACTCACTGTAAAGTTGTTTTAAAATAACAATACTAGCTTTACATTACTCACTGTAAGTTGTTTTAAAATAACAATACTAGCTTTACATTACTCACTGTAAAGTTGTTTTAAAATAAAAATACTAGCTTTACATTATTCACTGTAAGTTGTTTTAAAATAACAATACTAGGTTTAGATTACTCACTGTAAAGTTGTTTTAAAATAAAAATACTAGCTTTACATTACTCACTGTAAGTTGTTTTAAAATAACAATACTAGCTTTACATTACTCACTGTAAAGTTGTTTTAAAATAAAAATACTAGCTTTACATTATTCACTGTAAGTTGTTTTAAAATAACAATACTAGCTTTACATTACTCACTGTAAGTTGTTTTAAAATAACAATACTAGCTTTACATTACTCACTGTAAAGTTGTTTTAAAATAAAAATACTAGCTTTACATTACTCACTGTAAGTTGTTTTAAAATAACAATACTAGCTTTACATTATTCACTGTAAGTTGTTTTAAAATAAAAATACTAGCTTTACATTACTCACTGTAAGTTGTTTTAAAATAACAATACTAGCTTTACATTACTCACTGTAAAGTTGTTTTAAAATAAAAATACTAGCTTTACATTATTCACTGTAAGTTGTTTTAAAATAACAATACTAGCTTTACATTACTCACTGTAAGTTGTTTTAAAATAACAATACTAGCTTTACATTACTCACTGTAAGTTGTTTTAAAATAACAATACTAGCTTTACATTACTCACTGTAAAGTTGTTTTAAAATAAAAATACTAGCTTTACATTATTCACTGTAAGTTGTTTTAAAATAACAATACTAGCTTTACATTACTCACTGTAAGTTGTTTTAAAATAACAATACTAGCTTTACATTACTCACTGTAAAGTTGTTTTAAAATAACAATACTAGCTTTACATTACTCACTGTAAGTTGTTTTAAAATAACAATACTAGCTTTACATTACTCACTGTAAGTTGTTTTAAAATAACAATACTAGCTTTACATTACTCACTGTAAGTTGTTTTAAAATAACAATACTAGCTTTACATTATTCACTGTAAGTTGTTTTAAAATAACAATACTAGCTTTACATTATCCACTGTAAAGTTGTTTTAAAATAACAATACTAGGTTTAGATTCAAAATAACAAATCTCACTCCACATTAAAATTATATAAAATAGCTAAACAAGCTGTATATTCAAAGTTATTATAAACAATGTCACTGCAGGTGAAAAGTCTTTAAAATAACAAAAAATAGCTCCAGATTCAAAGTTATTGAAAACAACAAATCTCACTCCACATTAAAAACTATATAAAATAACTATACAAGCTGTATATTCAAAGTTATTCTGGATTGAAAGTTGTTTAAAATAGCAATACTATATCTAGATACAAAGATATTGAAAAGGAATCACACTCTACATTAAAATTTGTTTATAATAACAACACTAACTCCAGATTCAAAGTTATTGAAAATAACAAATTACACTCTACATTCAAAGTTATTCAAAATAACAAATCTCACTCTACATTAAACCTTGTTTAAAATGACAATACCAGCTGTAACATCAAAATTATAGCAAATAACAAATCTCACCCTACATTAAAAGTTGTTTAAAATAACAATACTAGATCTATATTTAGAGTTAGTTAAAAACTAACAATCTATTTCAGATTAAAATTTGTTTAATATAATAATACTAGATCTATATTTAGAGTTACTTAAAAATAAGAATCTCTTTCAGATTAAAATTTGTTTAAAATGATGATTTCATTTCTATGTTCAAAGTTATTTACAAACAAATCTCCAAAAGATTAAAAGTCATTTAAATTAAATATTAAAAAACAAATGCCACTCAAGATGAAATGTCTTTAAAATAACAATACTAGCTCCAGATTCGTAGTTCTTGAAAATTACAAATCTCACTCTACATTAAGACTTGTTTGAAATAACAAATTAATAACAAATTAATTAAAAAAATAACAAACAAAATAACAAAGTTATTAAAAGTAACAATTCTCACTGTAGATTAAAAGTTCTTTTAAAATAACAATTCTTGGTCTAGATGACAAATCTCACTCTATATAAATTTTTCTAAATAACTATACCACCTCTTTGTTCAAAGTTGTTAAAAATGATAAATACCAGTCTAGATTAAAAGTTCTTTAAAAACTATAATACCAGGTCTATATTAAAAACTACAATATCAGGTCTATATTAAAAACTACAATATCAGGTCTAGATTAAAAACTACAATACCAGGTCAAGATTCAAAGCCTCTGAAAATAACCAATCTCACTCCAATTAAAAGTTGTATAAAATAACTATACTAGCTCTATATTCAGTTATTGAAAATAGCAAATCCCACTCTATATTAAAAGCTGTTTTAAAATAACAATACCAACTCTAGTTTAAAGTTATTGAAAATAGCAAATCTCACCCAATATTAAAAGTTGTTTAAAAAAACTATACTAGCTGTATAATCAAAGCTATGAAACATAAAGAATCTCTCTCTGTAGATTAAAAGTTGTTTGAAATTTCAATGCTAGGTCTAGATTTAATGTTATTGAAAATAATAAATCTCTCTGTATATTAAAAGTTCTTTTAAAATAACAATCCTAGACCTTGTTTCAAAGTTACTGAAAATGAAAAATCTCATTCTAAATTAAAAGTTGTTTAAAATAACGATTCTAGCTCTAGATTCAAAGTTGTATAGTAACTATGTTACATCAGGTTAATTAAAAGTTGTTTAGTAAAGATACTAGCAATAAGTTAAAAGTTGTTTAGTGAAGATACTCGCCCAAACTTTAATTTTGTTTAATAGCAATAGTAGCACTAAGTTAAACGTTTTTTAGTGAAGGTACTAGCACTAGGTTCAAAGTTTGCAATGTTTTACTTTCAAAGATAAGTATTAACTAATGACCTAAGAAAATATCTTACTCTGAAAGTTAAGTGTACCAAACGAACTGGTATAACTAAGTATGACAATTAAGTATTACTGATGGCTTCATAAACCACGAAAACATTAAGTGAACTTGATGGTCTCATATCTTACCTTCAACAATTTTGTTGTAGGCTGTGTTCACATTGAATTTAGACTCTCTCAGGATGGCATAGAGAAAGATGGAGCTGGCTCCCTCTCCAAGAAGGTGGAACATGGACTTTAATGTTTGTAAGGAATCTCTTAGGTGGTGACGATCAACTTGAGAGAAGATGGCTGGATGATCAGAAGGAACATAATACTATACGTCATGTTTATATGTAATAATAGTTATACACACAAAGCAAAAAGTGGTTTACTTGATACCACCTATTTTGAGAATTTAGGCGAACTTCAAAACACTTAAATTCATGCTTTGAATTTTTAGTAAACTGTACAAATCCTAACAAGAATAATCTTTGAAATTTCCGAAGTAACTTTTATAAATTGCGAATTTATGCATTCTTCTTTTATATAGAAAACGTTCATTAAATATATAAATAACATATAGCAATATAACATAAATAACATAGAATATAGCATAAATAGCATATAGCAATATAACATAAATAACATATAGAAATATAACATAAATGGCACATAGAAATATAACATAAAAGGCATAGAAATATAACATATATAACATAAAATATTACATTAATAGCATATAGAAATATAGCATCAATAACATATAGAAATATAGCATACATAACATAGAGATATAAAGTAAACAATATCTTTCATGATACACTGTGTCGAGTTTCACATATCAATAACCATCTTTCATGATACTTGTTTGTTTGTTTTTTTGTTTTAGAATTTCGCACAAAGCTACTCGAGGGCTATCTGTGCTAGCCGTCCCTAATTTAGGAGTGTAAGACTAGAGGGAAGGCAGCTAGTCATCACCACCCACCGCCAACTCTTGGGCTACTCTTTTACCAACGAATAGTAGGATTGACCGAAACATTATAACGCCCCCACGGCTGAAAGGGCGAGCATGTTTGGCGCGACGGGGATGCGAACCCGCGACCTTCAGATTACGAGTCGCGCGCCTTAACACGCTTGGCCATGTCGGGCACTTTCATGATACACACTGTTCGATTTTATAAATTAAGAGTAATTTTTCATGATACACATTGTTGGGTTTTCCAAATCAATAATAATTTTCGTGGCATGCAGGGTTAGTTTTTAAGTTTATTATGTTGTCTTTCTTAACGAATATTTTAAGTTTCCCGATAAACGTCGTTCTTAACAACAATCCACCGTTTTCTCTGTAAATATATCACGGTTTTAACTGTCTACTGATATAACTGTTTGGTTAACTGTCAACGACTTTTACGAAAATTATCACTTTCTATTTTCTGAGGTCCCAATTGGGAACTCGCTTTTTTCACTAGTTTCTATAAGACTTGTCTCAGCCTAAAGAGCCATTAGCATTAGTCATTATTGTACATCAAAATTGCTACTTCTGCAATATGGCTGCACATAACCAGATCATCAAAATATGAAAATCTTCAAGGGCAAATTAAAGTTGTATTAAATTTTGCATATCTAGCATATCCTTATCTAGCTTACAGATACCAACTGAGCGGTTCATTGTTATCACTTGCCACTATTTTGACATTAAGCACACTCCGACCTATGTGATACATAGATCAGCATAAAGTCCTTGTGTAAACTGTTTATAAGAGAGATGTAAATAAACTTATAAAACAAAAAATCAGAGTTATTCACATGGCAATGAGAACATCATAGGAAAGAGGTAAAAATGATCAGAAGTTCGAAAGCATTACAGTCCATTCATACTACTAACAATCGTGCTGATTGCATAGTACAAATTCTAACGTTTCTGAGCATTTTTGGTTATTTACGAAACATCTTAAAAGTTTTACTATTTCACAATAATATTAGCAGTAAATGAAGTCATACGTAAAATTTATTAACTCTAAAGAATATTAATCAAAAATGAGTTGTCTTGTTTTCATAATTACTACATATCGATTATTTTAACTATCGTCAGTACTCTTTTTTACCATCATATTTAAATCAGCTTTTGAAGAATCCAGAATATCTCAAACCATATTATATCAGTTATATGATTTACTGTGTTACAAAGTTTCTCTCATATCATTTAAATATTCTTTGTAATAATTTCTTAAAACAATAGATGGCACTGCCATAGAATATGACTAGCAAAAGTAAATTCTTAAAAAGGAAAATGATAAATAAGAACGAATATGTGAACAAATGCAGTAAATTCGAGAAGAAGCTTATACAATGAAGAAATGAAGTATTAATGAATCAGGAAATGGATGATGAGTCTTATTTCTAGTGTTTAGGCTATTAGGGTTATTCTGGAGTTCGCCTTTTGTGTAGGATTGTTCACGTCTCAAGTTTTTACGCTACAATCAAGGTAACTAACTATATATTCACGTTAGTATCTAAAAACAGTGATATTCAACTGTGTTCTAAAAAGAAAAGTCTTAAATGAGCCGTAAGCGAAGTGAGAAACCGCTAGATAATTCTGTTTGTAGCATATCCAGAAAAAAAGTAAATTTATAATAAAAATAAAATCAGTTAATAATTTTTATAACAATGCTTTCATCGGCTCGGTGAGGCCAACTGGTTAGGGGCGCTTGACTCGTAACTTGAGGGGGCGCGGGTTCAAATTCCTGTCACACCAAACATACTCGCCATTTCAGCCATGGGGCGTTATAATGTATGGGTCAATCCCACTATTCATTGATAAAAGAGTAGCCTAAGAGTTGGCGGTGGGTGGTGATGACTATCTATTTTCCTATAGTCTTACACTGCTAAATTAGGGACGGCTAGAGCACATAGCCTTCTTATAGCTTTGGGCGAAATTGAAAAACAAACCAATGATGGTTTCGTGCTATAAAATACTTTTAACAATCAATACAAGACTGATATGCTTACTGACCAAAAAAACGTTACAAATTAAATAATAACGTACAAGACTGTATATGTTTACTGACCAAAGAAACATTGCAAATTAAATAATAACGTACAAGACTGCATATGTTTACTGACCAAAGAAACGTTACAAATTAAATAATAATGTCCAAGACTGCATATGCTTACTGACCAAAGAAATATTACAAATTAAATAATAACGTACAAGACTGCATATGTTTACTGACCAAAGAAACATTACAAATTAAATAATTAGGTACAAGACTGCATATGCTTACTGACCAAAGAAACATTGCAAATTAAATAATTAGGTACAAGGCTGCATATTTTACTGACCAAAAAAACATTACAAATCAAAATATAACGTACAAGACTCCATTGCAAATTAGATACAAGGCTGCATATGTTTACTGACCAAAGAAACATTGCAAATTAAATAAGGTACAAGACTGCATATGCTTACTGACCAAAAAAACATTACAAATTAAATAATAACGTACAAGACTCCATATGTTTACTGACCAAAGAACATTACAAATTAAATAGTAATGAACAAACGTTCAAAAACAGGTTAGAATTTTCTTGTCATACAGAACAGTTAAAGTTTAATAAAGATGTTCATTGAGTTGACTTTAATAATCAACCTCTTCACACAGGATAAACTATACAGTTAGGTGAGTGTTTTTTTGTTTTTGATTTCGTACAAAGCTACACGAGGGCTATCTGCGCTAGCCTTCTCTAATTTAACATTGTAAGACTAGAGGTAAGGTAGCTAGTCATCACCGCCAACCGCCAACTCTCAGGCTACTCTTTTACCAACAAATAATTCGATTGACACGGCGAGCATGTTTGGTATACCGGGGATTCGAACCCGCGACCCTCGGATTACGAGTCGAGTGCCTGAACCACCTGGCTAAGCCAGGGGTATTAGATAATTGTTTCACTGAAAACACTGAATTCATTAAACTTTACTACCAAAAACTTTCATTTCATTCTGAACCCTGATCTAAAGATCAAATTGATTGTTTCGCTATAAGTTATAGGCCATCATCCTCTTTATCCAATGTATTTTTCGTTAGTATGAACAACAATTGTGAGAAAATCGTTTGAACCACTGTAATACCACTGCACGACACGTTTGTCAGCTCTAACGAAAGTTGTTCAACTGTTTGTGCACTTGAATAATAAACAGAGGAATCTAAAACATAAGTATTGATAGTATTTCGAACAGTGTTCACTTTCAATGTCAAAACACATATACTGGCTTGCGTTTTAGTTCTGCAAGTTTTATACCACATGTTCTCAAAGAAAAAGTGGTTGAAATACAGTTTCATTCACACTGTCTATAAAACTTTGTGAAGAGTTTAGTGACATCGGATTATTCTTATGTGAAAATGGATTTCCATGCATGCCACTGACAGAATACTTTGTAATTATTTAGCAAAGTGGATTATTTACTTTCTGAAATATTCTGCTGTTAATTACAGCATACATGGTTAAATATACTTGGATCATTAGAAATAATTTAGTAAATCTACTTTGTAGAATATATGTACAAAAATATTTGTTTACTCGATAAACCATACTACAATATCTGCTGTGTCCATCGTAGGGTCTGAAACCCGAATATTCGCGTTGTAAATCCTTGAACTTATCGCTGTCCTTCGGGAAGGAAAATGCAGTTGAGATTTGTTTTAAACTTAACTGTCGCCTGAATTTCTCATTAATATCTAATTATCATATTTTCAAAAGTCATTAAATGTAAGTTAGAGACCTACTTGTCCCTGCTGTGAACAAAACTATACTAAGAAAACGTTGTTAACTTACTTGAACGACCATGGAAAGTTTAGGTCCCCCACAAGTCGAATGTACTTCATCATGAACTTGGAAATGTGACGTAATGGTACATTTAAATCTGTTTTAGCATTCCTATCAAAGAAATTGCCCATTCACAATCTGAGGTCAGAAACCAACTAAAGAGGACTAGCTAATAACTTAGGTTTATGTCTATAAAAGATATTTGTGAGTTAAGGCAGACGTAATAGCGTCTAGAGGTGTTAGAGGGGAATCTAGCTTACACTTTTAGACAGACGTAAATAGTGTCTAGAACAGTTAGAATGAAGCCTAGCTCACACTTTCAGACAGACATAAATATTGCTACAAAAGTACTAACTACTCAGATTTCTTCTCTTGATTGATACGGGTCTAATGTTTGTCCTAAAGTAGTCATTTAGTCCGCTGTTCAGTGTTTACTAAAGTAGTTATTGTTTAGAGATTTTGCTGAAGTTTAGTGTTTACCAAAGTCGTTAGTGTTTTGTGTTTACTAAAATAATGAGTGTTTTGTGTTTACTAAAATAGTGAGTGTTTTGTGTTTACTAAAGTAGACAGTTAGTGTTTAGTGTTAATTAAAGTAGTCAGTGTTTAGTGTTGACTAAAGTCGTTAGTTAGTGTTTAGTGTTTACTAAAGTAGTTAGTATTTAGTGTTGACTAAAGTCGTTAGTTAGTGTTTAGTGTTTACTAAAGTAGTTAGTTAGTGTTTAGTGTTTACTAACGTAGTGAGTGTTTTGTGTTCACTAAAGTCGTTAGTTAGTGTTTACTAAAGTAGCTAGTTAGGGTTTAGTGTTTACTAAAGTAGTGAGTGTTTTGTGTTCACAAAAGTAGTTAGTTAGTGTTGACTAAAGTCGTTAGTTAGTGTTTAGTGTTTACTAAAGTAGTTAGTTAGTGTTTAGTGTTGACTAAAGTCGATAGTTAGTGTTAGTGTTTACTAAAGTACGTAGTGTTTAGTGTTTATATGTTCACATCAATTTCTGTGACATATTCACTGCTACGTCTTAACTCAATATTTCTGTATATCGTCCTCCAGTAAATGATACATCACTAACTACTGTCAACATATTCACTGCTACTTCTTCACTCAACATTTCTGTATATCGTCCTCCAGTAAATGATACATCACTAACTACTGTCAACATATTCACAGCTACTTCTTAACTCAACATTTCTCTATATCGTCCTCCAGTAAATGATACATCACTAACTACTGTCAACATATTCACTGCTACTTCTTAACTCAACATTTCTGTATATCATCCTCCAGCAAATGATACATCACTAACTACTGTCAACATATTCACAGCTACTTCTTAACTCAACATTTCTGTATATCGTCCTCCAGTAAATGATACATCACTAACTACTGTCAACATATTCACAGCTACTTCTTAACTCAACATTTCTGTATATCGTCCTCCAGTAAATGATACATCACTAACTACTGTAAACATATTCACTACTACTTCTTAACTCAACATTTCTGTATATCGTCTTCCAGTAAATGATACATCACTAACTACTGTCAAAATATTCACTACTACTTCTGAACTCAACATTTCTGTATATCGTCCAGTAAATGATACATCACTAACTACTGTCAAAATATTCACTACTACTTCTTAACTCAACATTTCTGTATATCGTCCTCCAGTAAATGATACATCACTAACTACTGTCAACATATTCACTGCTACTTCTTAACTCAACATTTCTCTATATCGTCCTCAAGTAAATGATACACCACTAACTACTGTCAACATATTCACTACTACTTCTTAACTCAACATTTCTCTATATCGTCCTCAAGTAAATGATACACCACTAACTACTGTCAACATATTCACTACTACTTCTTAACTCAACATTTCTGTATATCGTCCTCAAGTAAATGATACATCACTAACTACTGTCAACATATTCACAGCTACTTCTTAACTCAACATTTCTGTATATCGTCCTCAAGTAAATGATACACCACTAACTACTGTCAACATATTCACTACTACTTCTGAACTCAACATTTCTGTATATCGTCCAGTAAATGATACATCACTAACTACTGTCAACATATTCACAGCTACTTCTTAACTCAACGTTTCTGTATATCGTCCTCCAGTAAATGATACATCACTAACTACTGTCAACATATTCACAGCTACTTCTTAACTCAACATTTCTGTATATCGTCCAGTAAATGATACATCACTAACTACTGTCAAAATATTCACTACTACTTCTTAACTCAACATTTCTGTATATCGTCCTCCAGTAAATGATACATCACTAACTACTGTAAACATATTCACTACTACTTCTTAACTCAACATTTCTGTATATCGTCCTCCAGTAAATGATACATCACTAACTACTGTCAACATATTCACAACTACTTCTTAACTCAACATTTCTGTATATCGTCCTCCAGTAAATGATACATCACTAACTACTGTCAACATATTCACTGCTACTTCTTAACTCAACATTTCTCTATATCGTCCTCCAGTAAATGATACATCACTAACTACTGTCAACATATTCACAGCTACTTCTTAACTCAACATTTCTCTATATCGTCCTCCAGTAAATGATACATCACTAACTACTGTCAACATATTCACTGCTACTTCTTAACTCAACATTTCTGTATATCATCCTCCAGCAAATGATACATCACTAACTACTGTCAACATATTCACAGCTACTTCTTAACTCAATATTTCTGTATATCGTCCTCCAGTAAATGATACATCACTAACTACTGTCAACATATTCACTGCTACTTCTTAACTCAACATTTCTGTATATCGTCCTCCAGTAAATGATACATCACTAACTACTGTCAACATATTCACAGCTACTTCTTAACTCAACATTTCTCTATATCGTCCTCCAGTAAATGATACATCACTAACTACTGTCAACATATTCACTGCTACTTCTTAACTCAACATTTCTGTATATCATCCTCCAGCAAATGATACATCACTAACTACTGTCAACATATTCACAGCTACTTCTTAACTCAATATTTCTGTATATCGTCCTCCAGTAAATGATATATCACTAACTACTGTCAACATATTCACTACTACTTCTTAACTCAACATTTCTGTATATCATCCAGTAAGTGATACATCACTAACTACTGTCAACATATTCACAGCTACTTCTTAACTCAACATTTCTGTATATCGTCCTCCAGTAAATGATACATCACTAACTACTGTCAACATATTCACTGCTACTTCTTAACTCAACATTTCTGTATATCGTCCTCCAGTAAATGATACATCACTAACTACTGTCAACATATTCACTGCTACTTCTTCACTCAACATTTCTGTATATCGTCCTCCAGTAAATGATACATAACTAACTACTGTCAACATATTCACTACTACTTCTTAACTCAACATTTCTCTATATCGTCCTCCAGTAAATGATACATCACTAACTACTGTCAACATATTCACTGCTACTTCTTCACTCAACATTTCTGTATATCATCCTCCAGCAAATGATACATCACTAACTACTGTCAACATATTTACTGCTACTTCTTCACTCAACATTTCTGTATATCGTCCTCCAGTAAATGATACATCACTAACTACTGTCAACATATTCACTGCTACTTCTTAACTCAACATTTCTCTATATCGTCCTCCAGTAAATGATACATCACTAACTACTGTCAACATATTCACTGCTACTTCTTAGTTCAACATTTCTGTATATCGACCTCCAGTAAATGATACATCACTAACTACTGTCAACATATTTACTGCTACTTCTTCACTCAACATTTCTGTATATCGTCCTCCAGTAAATGATACATCACTAACTACTGTCAACATATTCACTGCTACTTCTTAACTCAACATTTCTGTATATCGTCCTCCAGCAAATGATACATCACTAACTACTGTCAACATATTCACAGCTACTTCTTAACTCAACGTTTCTGTATATCGTCCTCCAGTAAATGATACATCACTAACTACTGTCAACATATTCACTGCTACTTCTTCACTCAACATTTATGTATATCGTCCTCCAGTAAATAATACATCTTACTTGATACATGATAACTTATAGCTGCCTCTATTTGTCCATACTTGATTCTCTAACAGGATGGTTCTCTAACATATAAACAACAGTGGATAAAAGATGCGTGAAAGTAACTTAAAGCTGTCTCTATTTGTCCATACTTGATTCTCTAACAAGGTGGTTCACTAACATATAAACAACAGTGGATACAAGATGCGTGAAAGTAACTTAAAGCTACCTCTATTTGTCCATACTTGATTCTCTAACAAGGTGGTTCTGTAACATATAAACAACAATGGATACAAGATGCGTGAAAGTAACTTATAGCTCCCTCTATTTGTCCATACTTAATTCACTAACAAGGTGGTTCTCTAACACATAAACAATGGATACAAGATGCGTGAAAGTAACTTAAAGCTGCCTCTATTTGTCCATACTTTATTCTCTAACAAGGTGGTTCTCTAACACATAAACAATGGATACAAGATGCGTGAAAGTAACTTAAAGGTGTCTCTATTTGTCCATATTTGATTCTCTAACAAGGTGGTTCTCTAACATATAAACAACAATGGATTCAAGATGTGTGAAAGTAACTTAAAGCTGTCTCTATTTGTCCATATTTGATTCTCTAACAAGGTGGTTCTCTGACATATAAACAACAGTAAACACAAGATGCGAGAAAGTAACTTTATGCTGCCTCTATTTGTCCATACTTGATTCTCTAACAAGGTGGTTCTCTAACATATAAACAACAATGGATACAAGATGCGTGAAAGTAACTTAAAGCTGCCTCTATTTGTCCATACTTTATTCTCTAACAAGGTGGTTCTCTAACATATAAACAACAATGGATTCAAGATGTGTGAAAGTAACTTAAAGCTGTCTCTATTTGTCCATATTTGATTCTCTAACAAGGTGGTTCACTAACATATAAACAACAGTGGACACAAGATGCGAGAAAGTAACTTAAAGCTGTCTCTATTTGTCCATATTTGATTCTCTAACAAGGTGGTTCTCTGACATATAAACAACAATGGATACAAGATGCGTGAAAGTAACTTATAGCTCCCTCTATTTGTCCATACCTAATTCACTAACAAGGTGGTTCTCTGACACATAAACAACAATGGATACAAGATGCGTGAAAGTAACTTAAAGCTGCCTCTATTTGTCCATATTTGATTCTCTAACAAGGTGGTTCACTAACATATAAACAACAATGGATACAAGATGCGTGAAAGTAACTTATAGCTCCCTCTATTTGTTCATATTTGTTTCTCTAACAAAGTGGTTCTCTAACATATAAACAACAATGGATACAAGATGCGTGAAAGTAACTTAAAGCTGTCTCTATTTGTCCATATTTGATTCTCTAACAAGGTGGTTCTCTAACATATAAACAACAATGGATACAAGATGCGTGAAAGTAACTTAAAGCTGCCTCTATTTGTCCATACTTTATTCTCTAACAAGGTGGTTCACTAACATATAAACAACAATGGATTCAAGATGTGTGAAAGTAACTTAAAGCTGTCTCTATTTGTCCATATTTGATTCTCTAACAAGGTGGTTCTCTGACACATAAACAATGGATACAAGATGCGTGAAAGTAACTTAAAGCTGCCTCTATTTGTCCATACTTGATTCTCTAACAAGGTGGTTCACTAACATATAAACAACAGTGGACACAAGATGCGAGAAAGTAACTTAAAGCTGTCTCTATTTGTCCATACTTTATTCTCTAACAAGGTGGTTCTCTGACATATAAACAACAGTAAACACAAGATGCGAGAAAGTAACTTAAAGCTGCCTCTATTTGTCCATACTTGATTCTCTAACAAGGTGGTTCTCTAACATATAAACAACAGTAAACACAAGATGCGAGAAAGTAACTTAAAGCTGCCTCTATTTGTCCATACTTTATTCTCTAACAAGGTGGTTCTCTAACATATAAACAACAATGGATTCAAGATGTGTGAAAGTAACTTAAAGCTGTCTCTATTTGTCCATATTTGATTCTCTAACAAGGTGGTTCTCTGACATATAAACAACAGTAAACACAAGATGCGAGAAAGTAACTTAAAGCTGCCTCTATTTGTCCATACTTGATTCTCTAACAAGGTGGTTCTCTAACATATAAACAACAATGGATACAAGATGCGTGAAAGTAACTTAAAGCTGCCTCTATTTGTCCATACTTTATTCTCTAACAAGGTGGTTCTCTAACATATAAACAACAATGGATTCAAGATGTGTGAAAGTAACTTAAAGCTGTCTCTATTTGTCCATATTTGATTCTCTAACAAGGTGGTTCTCTAACATATAAACAACAGTAAACACAAGATGCGAGAAAGTAACTTAAAGCTGCCTCTATTTGTCCATACTTGATTCTCTGACAAGGTGGTTCTCTTACAGATATGCCACATCGGATACAAGATGCATAAGAGCATGTGGAACATGTCAGTAAGCTGCATCATGTATCACACACCAGCCCTTGGCACGCACGTTTCACTAGGAGACTGAAGAAGAAACAGGTGAATCAGGAGATGATGAGGACACCGCCTCAGATCATCTGGACCCGCGGGAGGAAGCTGCGAGATCTAATTTGTCAGTCTCTGACAAACCAAGTGAGGGATCACTGGAACTGGAAGATACTACTTGTACCGTCCAATGACAGCCTCTTATCAGTATAAATTGGTTTTATATTCATAGCTAAGACAGTCATTACATCATCAAAGGTAGGACAGACAGGTACTTGAAAAACTTCTGTCCAAAATGGTTATTAACCCATTTGCTCCCTGTGCAACAAGTAATAATGTACCTTATGTGCATGACAGTGTATGGCTGCTACTCTCTCATCAAAACTAAGACTATCATTAGTTCGAGTTTGAAATTTGAAAGGAACTTGCATAACAAGCTATCAGATGATGCTTAGTGCTTTGTGTAATCCTCACCTGATTATTAAAGACCAGGAAAACCACATAATTTAACGTTTACTGATATCGAGTACACTGTAGGGTTACTGCTCGATCAGCTAAGACAATTGTTACTTCGGACAACTAATGCATTGACAAAATTAACGTTTTACAGTATCAGATGAAATATTGCGAACTTAAACAACTTAGCAGGAGGGGAGAAGAAATCATTAACCTAAACACCGATAAAGATATTACACTTGACTTAGATTATCAACACTTAAGGACGATCGGTGATCTACACAATCATAGATTGAGAGGGAAAGACGAAATTGTTATCTCTAGAGTCGACAGTAAGTTATTGTTAACCGTTATCACAAAGCACTGAGTTTTTTGTTAAATACCTATTAATTCGTATTTTCTTCAACCTTATTTATTGGGTTGACAATAATGTCTTCGTCATTAAATTATGCTAAATGCGTGTCAACTGTGTAATTGGTGTATTGTTTGTTTGAAGTGAAGCACAAAGCTACACAATAGGCTGCCTGGGTCTGTCCACCACGGGTATCGAAACCTGGTTTCTAGCGTTGTAAGTCTACAGATATACCGCTGTGCCACTTGGGGGCGAAACTGACGTATGTAATAAAGGCCAAGAAATATACTTAAAACATTTGTACATTTTGGAAGGGCCAAAAAACATATTCGTAATATTTGTTTATTCCATAAAGGTCAAGAAACAAAAAGTGTATTTATAATATTTGTGTATTCAGTAAAGGACAAAAAAAAAAAAAAATGTGTATATATTCCGTAAATGTTAACAAACAAATAAATATACTTATTTATGTGCTGGTTAAGATTACGCTAAGTTAGGACATATGTCTGACCACTTATTACAAACACATTTGATTCAACGTTTTCAAAGCAGCAGAAAAGTCAACTGAAAATTCTTACAAACACGCCGTAAGACGGACCAACAGCATTAGTGCATAAACCACGTGACACTCTCACAACTTACCAGTTTCCGTGTGCTACTCAGTTAGCAAAGATTGATACAATGTTTAGAAGTTAGGTTGCATCGTTTCAATATTTCAGTTTCACTATCGTTTTTAAGCGAGACGTATTTCTCACTGTTTTATTTGCTGCCTAATTCTCTATATTTGTTTTTGTTTAATTACTAAGTTTTACAGAAGCTGGTGGTTTTCAATGTGGAAGATTTATTACTGTAATGTATCTTCAGTTTGTTGAAGAGGAAAGCAAGTTGCAGCCCACAGTAATCATCTTGGTTCTTCTGTGTGTGATATGTTCGTGAAATCAGGACAGAAAACGCGTATGAACAGTTCCTAGCATTCCATGTTAAAGATCATTGATCATTTTCAAAACGATTCCGAGACATGGTCTGCAACGTATTTATGAATATGAAACAGAATGCGTAGCGTCACTTACGTGTGAAGGTTAGTATCTGATTACGGTTTGAATTTTCGCAATGGAGCGTTTTTGAAACTATAACTCAACTTCTGATGTGGCCAAACCTATGAAAGTTTATGTCGTAATACATCTTATCAGTACGTTGTTTAAACTTCGTGTATTAAATTAATTGTTATTGCTAAAATACACCTCTATTCCTTTGACTTTAACAGGAACCTTAGTAAATTTTATCAGGTTTAAAATTGCAATCTTTATAATATTATTTATTTTATTCTATCAAGACAAAACAAGCAAGAAAATAGAGATTCTAAAATAAATTATCAAAGAAACTATTTTTAATGTTTATATATTTCTCTTTGATAAATTTCAAATTTCTAATTAAGAGAATGAACAACAAATAAGTATATTAAACGTTCATCTGAACATACAGTCTATGACTTATATTTAAAAAAAATATTTAAGAACATCTGTCAGATGTTAACAGTGTATGTCCCGGGTGTTTACGAGACACAGAAATATGTGTATCTGTTCAGCAGTCTTCTTTAACCGTGTCGACGACTTTATAGTTCGCCGTTATCAGATTTAAAGATAAGTTAGTTTCAACATCTGTCTCACGTAAAATAAGTGAACACATTCATAAGGGGTGAATTATAAGATTACATATGACCCTTATTTTAACATATAAAGATATATATACTGTCCACGTTATAAGTTAACATCTGAAGTAAACACGAAGTGTACTCCAGAATACCACACTTTCTGTACTTTTGATGCATTATATTACTCATAAGTAACACTGTGTTTTCATGCATCCTAGATACAAAATGCGGCACGTATGTTTGATTTATAATCAAAAACACGTAACAAATAGTACTTAATATACAGAAACAGTTAAAACTACGTTTATTCCACGTATCGAGAAAATTCTGTGTGGGTATACGTGATACTGGTAATGTCGCCGGCTCTGGTCAGAGGAATACAAATTAGCTGCGACGTCTGACTTCATGAACCTCCACAAGAGGTCTGAAGATCAGGCTGATCTTAATAGGTGCTGTCCTGAAACCACCTAATGACATATAATCACGGATAAATGCTGGCCTGCAAAAATCCCTGACTAGGTATTACTTATAGCTTTTCAGAAATAAGATGGGCCACACCCACGCAATGTACTGCTCAAAATGATGGAACCAATGGCTCCTCTTACAACAGGAAACAAGCATAAACACCCATTCTGATCTCACTGGCCCTTTGTCCATTATCATCACTGAATGAGGTGACGTGTGGCCAACACAGTCTGCAGTTTGACCACAGCCATTTTACTTTATATATTTATTGGCGACCCCGATTACTTCCCTAGCAGCTACTATCTGAAGCCTTATAGCCATTTAGTCACCACATGAGAGACTGTTACCCGCTAAAAGTTAATGACTTTTGAAGTTTTTGATACAGCCGTGCACAATTTTGAAATCTGAAGATTCGGTTGTCTCGCTCTGGAAATGATTTCAGCATGATAATTACCCTTTATGGAGCACCAGCTACGTTACTAAAAAACATATTTGCACAGTAAATTATTTAATCACGCAAAATAAACTCACCTTAATCAACGAGGAACACAGAATACCATTACAGCTAAGTATTTTTACTTTGTATTTATCACCCTTGTATGAAGTGTATTATATTATAAAAGTATTAAAATGTGAAAAAAAGTACCATATCCTACAAGAATATTAAAGCGTTTTCAGTAAGTACGAGCTGTGGTTTGGTTTCGTACATTTTATTTTAATTATTTATTTCTGTCTTTTATAATCTTTCACGAGAGAGTGGTATCTATGTTTTCGTATGCAAGCATCCAGTAAAATTATCCCTACCCAGAAATGTGTAGGCTTAATCAATACAATATTGGTAAAATGTGATAATTTATTCAAGTTAGTGTGATTATTTGCTGTCAAGGCCGAATATTATTAATGGTATTAATTCCGTTACTGGTATGTAATTTAAGTACGTAAGTTATGAATATTAAGAACTACTTATTACAAAGTATCAAATAAAACGTAGGCCTAATATGTTTTTCTGCTCGCGGTTGTTGTATACAATAACCAAGGTAAATGTAGTGATCAGTTAGTTATAAGTGAGAATTTATAACTCTCAAATCGTTTGGAGAAAATAATCGGGCAAGTTACACATTTCGCAAAGTAAGCCAATATCTCAAAGAATGCTAATGGTTAAATATCAGTAAAAACTACAAGTTTAGACAAGTCATCAAGAAGCAAGAGTTATAATTGTGTATTAATGTTATGTTGGCGAAAATTAAAATTGAAAATAATTCTTAAAATCTTCAATTTCATAGCAGAAAACTTCGTGACTCACCGTTCGTGGTTGTGAAAGCAGAAGAAAAACCGGAGGAGGATGGGTTAGATGATGAACCACTGTTGACTGGCGGTGATGAATTAGTGGACAATGTGGCAGGTTCTGTGGAATCTGTGATACTTGTACGGCCCATAGCTTCATCCTGAGCTTGGGCCCTTCTTAAGGCAACCTGCATTGCCATAACTCTTTGCCTTTCGGCTATCAGCTTGCATTTTGCACATATACATGTTCGATGAGGACAAAACCTTTTATGTCCCTTCACGGCTACATTTCTACCGTGGTTGCGGCATCTAGCACACTTGGGATTCCGAATTCCCGAAAGAGATGCTGGTTCCTCTTGGCCATAAGTAACCTCGGTAGATTTATCGCAAGTATCTGGGAGAAACCCGTCATTTTCTTTATCAGTTGTTAATGAACTGTCCATTTGAAGGACTCGCTGAAGACTTTACACCTCGAAACCCTTCCAGTTTTCACTTAATGTCTACAAGAACGTGATCGGCTCGAGATACTGTACCGAGACTCCCGCCTTCATCCTTTAACTTTGCGTGGATAGTCACATGACAACATTGTACGTTTTTAACGTGAGTGAGAAAATGAAAAGTATTCAACATGTTACATGATTTGTCATTTACTCCCATTAGATGGCAGCACATTACTTTTTGATTGAATAAGTACACATTCTAACTCGAATATTTCATTTCGTTATTTGAAATATTACAGTAATGTTTTTCTACCTTGTTTCAAATGTATCTATTAATAAAGTTAAATGTATAAAGTATTTAACAAGAAATTAGAAAATCATGGAAACTAACTTATTTCTTTTTCCAAACCTTTAGTATCTATACTTCTCATAAACTAACGATATAACATATATACGTTAACATTACCGTTTCATCTTTAACAGTCTTCGAGTTCTACCTTTTATTCACTGTCTCATTAAGACATATACGTTTATACAATTTTTCAAACTGAATCTTTGAATTGTTATTATTTATTACATAAAAACAGGTTTGCACAGGTGTAGAAATATCGTAAATCACATCGTTCGGTGTGTGGCTATGTATCAGTTTACGTACATGTAGATGTGAATGTGTATAGTAACTTAAACATTCAGTGTTAATTGTAAGTTATGTTGCATAAATTGCTAATTTTTTATCTAATGTTATTTTTTATCTTATATGATATTGCATAAGAAATACAGCATTTTCAAAATGTGGATTAAACTATATTAATAATTATTATTGTATATACGGTCAGTAAAATGTTTCTTAGTGTTTGTAATATATAACGTCTGTAAAATATATTTACTAATTTATGTATATTAATGATTTTTGATTAGGTACAATTTATATTTTGAAAAAAAAAGTTAAGTTTTAAACATTTCGAGGAACAATATTTACAAGTATTATTCAAATGCGTAGAGTAAATATTAGGTTTCTCTTTAATTACCAAGGAAAATGAAATTTAATAACTTGAACAACGTAATAACAAGATATAAAATATTTCATTTGAGATAAATAACTACTGTATAGTGGCATTGTTAACGGTCTTTTTAAGCCTTTTTTATAGTATGTATCTGTATTCTGTCTAGAAATATTACAGTAGTTAGCGCTGTATATGTATTGTAACTAATGCCCTCTATAATGCTTCAATGAAACTATGATGAAATTTTAATTTTTAATAAAAGTTTTGAAATAATCCTTCAACTTGTGTAACTTATTATAGCAAAACCACATCGAGCTATCTGCTAAGCCCACCGAGGTGAATCGAATCGCTGATTTTAACGTTGTAAATCCGTACACATACCGCTATACTAGCGGGGGGCTCCTTGAACTTACCTGAGCGCCAAAATTAAATTCACGTGGAAGTTTGCAATCACAAACTGCTGCCACTTCAAGGATAAGCTAATCTACAGAGTTTTAGGAAGTAAAGTGAAAGTTCTGGTTTAAAATTCTCCTAATTTTCCTGACAGTAACTTTCCTAGTTTGATGCATTTTCACTACGTCATTATTTTATAAGTTTCTTTAATAAATTTCGAAACAGAGCTGTTTGATAAAACGTTATCTGTAAAGTACTTGATTCATTATAATATTACTCAATGAATTGTAAAGTTTAAAAAAAGAACTGTGAATAACTTATGAGTCACTATTTTAGAGATTTAAAAAGCTTTTCTCCTATTCGTTATTAACAACAAGGAATTTACCAATTCATATAATCCATAAAGGCAATTGACGTATTTTTCAGATTCACCAACAAAATTTTCCCATGCTTTATTTCGCTGAAGCTTAAATCTATTTCAGTCATGTTTTTAATTTTGTTTGCTGTTGTTAGCACAAAGTTATACAAAAGGGTATCCGTGCTCTGTCTTGCACGGGTAAACAAACTATAGGTTTTTAAAGTTGTAATGGCCCGGCATGGCCTAGCGCGTTAAGGCGTGCGCTTCGTAATCTGAGGGTCACGGGTTCGCGCCCGAGTCGCGCCAAACATGCTCGCCCTCCCAGCCGTGGGGGCGTTATAATGTTACGGTTAATCCCACTATTCGTTGGTAAAAGAGTAGCTCAAGAGTTGGCGGTGGGTGGTGATGACTAGCTGCCTTCCCTCTAGTCTTACACTGTTAAATTAGAGACGGCTACCACAGATAGCCCTCGCGTTGCTTTGTGCGAAATTCCAAAACAAACAAAAAGTTGTAAGTCTTTAAACTTGGAAACATTTAAACATCCAATGATGACGTTTCCAACCTACTTTCTAAAATAAGAGAAAATCCGTAGAAGGTGTTTTTCTTTGTGAACAGAAGAGGGATCGTTCATCTATTGTTATTATTATTACGTCAGCTTACAGCAAAAAACGGGCGTGAATATTAACAGGCAAACCTGGACAATAATACTAAACGGATCATTGCGCACTGCGTAGGGTACTTTATAAGTTCTTTTTGTATTTTTCAAAACCTAAAGAAATAATAATTCTGTTACAAATGTTTATATTCATCTTTGAAGTCATTTTTCTTACAAACATGGGATGTTTCTTTAAGAAGCGTAAATATAGATTAAAATAGAAATTATGAGCCAGTAATAGGTGAATGAAATAGGTAGAATACTCAATGTTTTGTATAATCAGTGTTTTCTACATATGTATTTCAAACGATGTTTTAGACATTTATGGTTTATCAGGCAAGTCTTTTCCTATGGTTTATTTTGTGGTTAATGGGGGATGTGTTTTATTCTAAACGCATATTTCCTCATGCTTTAAATATATATATATATATATTAGTTAAACCAAACTATAAATGTTCTTTATATTCTTAAACAAATCTCCATGATTATCTGCAGCTGTAGCTTAAATATCTGAATCTTGAACTAATGCGATTAAACAGTCAATAGCTACACTAGATCTCCATGAATCATATAAGCTAGTCTCACACAACAGATATATTTAAGCCGTAGTTTAAAATACAGCATCACACTGTTTTGAGCATGAATCGGCAATGACAGTGATTACCGATCCTGTGTGTCGGATTATAAACCAGGCTGCCTGATTGTGAAGACAGTGATTACCGATCCTGTGTGTCGGATTATAAACCAGGCTGCCTGATTGTGAAGACAGTGATTACCGATCCTATGTGTCGGATTATAAACCAGGCTGCCTGATTGTGAAGACAGTGATTACCGATCCTGTGTGTCGGATTATAAACCAGGCTGCCTGATTGTGAAGACAGTGATTACCGATCCTATGTGTCGGATTATAAACCAGGCTGCCTCTTTGTGAATTTTATAGGTACTGCAGATAGGGTAGCCATAATCAAAACTGACTATATAAAGTGTTAAAAATAGTACAAGCTGGATATGGTAATTTTAGATGAAATTGAGGGAGACATTTTGAAGCTACGTGTTTTACCTAGAAAACAATTCGTTTCAGATAAAGTATGCAACAGCGATGACCTACTAGAGACTTGGGTCATCACACTGTAAGAGAGTCGTGTGTCATGACTCAAACTCCATCAGGAAGGGGGTTGAAAGGTATATTAATATAATTAACTCATAATTGTTAGTTAACATGTTTCAACTGTTTATAATGGGCAGAATGCTTTTCTAATAGGAAATGTGGTCAGTTACACCAAAACCATGAGCAGCATTTATATGGCCAATGTAGGGAAGGGAAAAATATAACAACTATAACAAAGTATTAGCATCCATATACACATATTCAATCCAGATATATGTATATATGCATGCATCTCTAACTTGAAACATTTATATGGATATCTACATACACAGCTTTATTTAAATTATAAAGGTTATATGTATAAACATAGATAGATGTAAATACTAGCCAACATGCAATGCATGGATGCATATAACAAAGTCTAGTCCATCCAACATTTCAGTATTGTTCAGTAGTTCTTCCAATCCAGTGTTTACACACTCCCTATATAACTACAGTGTTTAAATACAGTGGCTATATATATTTTACAAACGTATACTTAACATACAGTGTGTTGAACACCATACATCGTAGTGATCAGACACACAGTAGTATTATGAATGACAACCATGTATCAATGTTATTAGAAGTATAAACCATTGAATCAGTCTAAAGTCAATCAATAAGTTGTAAGTTTCTCGAGAGAACCACATACTCCAACGAAATACTCATTGAGCTAAACACTTTAAAATATGACAGTACAACAATTAAACAGATGGATATAAACAAGATTATTAAAACTCTTAATTTAAAACAGTAGAAAATAGAGAAACAAGACAGCTAAGTTAGAGTGAAAATATAGCCGGTAAAATCAAGCTTACGTTTTGAGACATACGGTAAATAATTAAGAACTTGAGAACGGTCAGTAAGGGATAGCGCATAACGTAAGCAGAGATACGTGGACATACTGCAGACATTCGTGATGACGAGAAACCCGCTTGAAGTCAAAGTGTATTCTCAAAATGACTGGTGTGGGTATTAAAACTTTAATTAAAATAAAGTAGAGAACAACGTTTCGAACTTCTTAGGTCATCTTCATGTAAACTGAAGAATACGTTTAAACTGTATGCATTATTCACTGAAGCTACAACTCTCTATTTTGACTTCATGCTGTCTTACCTTGTTTACTCTCCCTATTTACGTATGTTTAAACTCCCAATTTCAAACAAGCCCACGACATCAAGAGTGCTAGCTGCCTACAGCCTTCACAGAGATTGCTTCTGCAGATGTAAAGAAGCAGACAGTGGACAAAAGAGTCGAAAAAGCGAAAAAAAGTTCAAAGAAACTGATAAAACGCCCTGTTTTAAGATGATGTATCTGAGTAGGAGCTAAAAACCAGTCAGGCGAAAAGAGATTTCCTTCTGTCACATATACTGACTTTACTATCACCACGTCCGTAGAGTTAGTTAGAGTAGAAACACTTCTCTGAGAATATTGGTAAGAGCAAATTCACAATTACGTTAGTAGCCTACCTTGTTGCAAAAATTGATTTATTAAAAAAACTGCCAATAAACTTAAATCCTCTAACCAAGATAAAAAAAAGTTCGTCACACTTCAACAAATAATGTTGTAAAAGCATCATTGCAAAGTTCAAACGGCCAACAAGATGAAGACCTCCGTTTTTTACCATCTGCTAAAGTCGACACTGGAGAACCAAAAGGTATTGCTAAAGTCGACATTGGAGAATAGATGCGTAAAGACCAAAAGGTACTGACACAAACTTGAAAGGCTACTGTATTATCGTGTGTCGCTGTGGTACACTGGAAAGGCTACTGTATTATCATGTGTCGCTGTGGTACATTGGAAAGGCTACTGTATTATCATGTGTCGCTGTCGTACACCGACAGTGTGCAGCTGGTGCACTGAAGCACTTGTAGTTGATTCTTTCCAGATGAGTTGGCTTTTCAAAAAGTATAAGTGTTGTTATAATAATTGTATATATTCATTTGATATATAGTAGGCTTAATATAATTTATTTTCAAACAGTGTATGTATATATGCTTGGGTAAGATTTAAATTTCACTACTAATACAGTGTGTATATCTTTGGGTATGAATTATATTTATGTATTAGCACACTGTGTATGAGTTTAGATTTCAGTGCTAATCCAGGATATACGTATATCTTTTGATAAGATATAATTTTCAGTGTTAATGCTGTGTATATATGTTTACACACGATTTGCATTTAAGTATCAATGTATTGTATATATGTTTGGGTAACATTTCAACTTCAGTGTTAATGCAACCTATAAATCTTTAAGTAAATTTTATATTTCACAATAATGTAATGTATATATCTTTCGGTAATATTTACATTTCAGCGTCTATAAAATGGAGGTATGCTAAAAAAACAATCATATTATTAATGTAGTGTATACATGTTTATATAAAATTTATATTTCTGTATTAATTAAGTACATATATATATATATATAGGTAAGATTTAGATTTCACTATTATAATACTCTTTCCATTTATGTTTAAGTGACATTTAGTTTTCAGTGTTATAATACTCTCTCCATGTATGTTTAAGTAAGATTTAGTGTTCAGTGTTATAATACTCTCTCCATGTATGTTTAAGTAAGATTTAGTGTTCAGTGTTATAATACTCTCTCAATGTGTGTTTAAGTGAGATTTAGTTTTCAGTGTTATAATACTCTCTCTACGTATGTTTAAGTGAGATTTAGTTTTCAGTGTTATAATACTCTCTCTACGTATGTTTAAGTGAGATTTAGTTTTCAGTGTTATAATACTCTACGTATGTTAAGTGAGATTTAGTTTTCAGTGTTATAATACTCTCTCTACGTATGTTTAAGTGAGATTTAGTTTTCAGTGTTATAATACTCTGTCTATGTATGTTTAAGTGAGATTTAATTTTCAGTGCTATAATACTATCTCTACGAGTGTTTAAGTCAGATTTAGTTTTCAGTGTTATAATACTCTTTCTACGTATGTTTAAGTGAGATTTAGTTTTCAGTGTTATAATACTCTCTCTATGTATGTTTAAGTGAGATTTAGTTTTCAGTGTTATAATACTCTGTCTATGTATATTTAAGTGATATTTAATTTTCAGTGTTATAATACTCTCTCTTCGTATGTTTAAGTGAGATTTAGTTTTCAGTGTTATAATACTCTCTCTATGTATGTTTAAATGAGATTTAGTTTTCAGTGTTATAATACTCTCTCTACGTATGTTTAAGTGAGATTTAGTTTTCAGTGTTATAATACTCTCTCTATGTATGTTTAAGTGACATTTAGTTTTCAGTGTTATAATAGTCTCTCTATGTATGTTTAAGTGACATTTAGTTTTCAGTGTTATAATACTCTGTCTATGTATGTTTAAGTGAGATTTAGTTTTCAGTGTTATAATACTCTCTCTACGTATGTTTAAGTGAGATTTAGTTTTCAGTGTTATAATACTCTGTCTATGTATGTTTAAGTGAGATTTAGTTTTCAGTGTTATAATACTCTCTCTACGTATGTTTAAGTGAGATTTAGTTTTCAGTGTTATAATACTCTCTCTACGTATGTTTAAGTGAGATTTAGTTTTCAGTGTTATAATACTCTCTCTATGTATGTTTAAGTGACATTTAGTTTTCAGTGTTATAATACTCTCTCTACGTATGTTTAAGTGACATTTAGTTTTCAGTGTTATAATACTCTCTCTATGTATGTTTAAGTGAGATTTAGTTTTCAGTGTTATAATACTCTCTCTATGTATGTTTAAGTGAGATTTAGTTTTCAGTGTTATAATACTCTCTCTACGTATGTTTAAGTGAGATTTAGTTTTCAGTGTTATAATACTCTCTCTACGTATGTTTAAGTGAGATTTAGTTTTCAGTGTTATAATACTCTCTCTACGTATGTTTAAGTGACATTTAGTTTTCAGTGTTATAATACTCTCTCTACGTATGTTTAAGTGAGATTTAGTTTTCAGTGTTATAATACTCTCTCTACGTATGTTTAAGTGAGATTTAGTTTTCAGTGTTATAATACTCTCTCTACGTATGTTTAAGTGAGATTTAGTTTTCAGTGTTATAATACTCTCTCTATGTATGTTTAAGTGAGATTTAATTTTCAGTGTTATAATACTCTCTCTACGTATGTTTAAGTGACATTTAGTTTTCAGTGTTATAATACTCTCTCTACGTATGTTTAAGTGAGATTTAGTTTTCAGTGTTATAATACTCTCTCTACGTATGTTTAAGTGAGATTTAGTTTTCAGTGTTATAATACTCTCTCTACGTATGTTTAAGTGAGATTTAGTTTTCAGTGTTATAATACTCTCTCTACGTATGTTTAAGTGAGATTTAGTTTTCAGTGTTATAATACTCTCTCTACGTATGTTTAAGTGAGATTTAGTTTTCAGTGTTATAATACTCTCTCTACGTATGTTTAAGTGAGATTTAGTTTTCAGTGTTATAATACTCTGTCTATGTATGTTTAAGTGAGATTTAGTTTTCAGTGTTATAATACTCTCTCTACGTATGTTTAAGTGAGATTTAGTTTTCAGTGTTATAATACTCTCTCTACGTATGTTTAAGTGAGATTTAGTTTTCAGTGTTATAATACTCTCTCTATGTATGTTTAAGTGAGATTTAGTTTTCAGTGTTATAATACTCTCTCTACGTATGTTTAAGTGACATTTAGTTTTCAGTGTTATAATACTCTCTCTACGTATGTTTAAGTGAGATTTAGTTTTCAGTGTTATAATACTCTCTCTACGTATGTTTAAGTGAGATTTAGTTTTCAGTGTTATAATACTCTCTCTACGTATGTTTAAGTGAGATTTAGTTTTCAGTGTTATAATACTCTCTCTACGTATGTTTAAGTGAGATTTAGTTTTCAGTGTTATAATACTCTCTCTACGTATGTTTAAGTGAGATTTAGTTTTCAGTGTTATAATACTCTCTCTATGTATGTTTAAGTGAGATTTAGTTTTCAGTGTTATAATACTCTCTCTACGTATGTTTAAGTGAGATTTAGTTTTCAGTGTTATAATACTCTCTCTACGTATGTTTAAGTGAGATTTAGTTTTCAGTGTTATAATACTCTCTCTACGTATGTTTAAGTGAGATTTAGTTTTCAGTGTTATAATACTCTCTCTATGTATGTTTAAGTGACATTTAGTTTTCAGTGTTATAATACTCTCTCTACGTATGTTTAAGTGAGATTTAGTTTTCAGTGTTATAATACTCTCTCTACGTATGTTTAAGTGAGATTTAGTTTTCAGTGTTATAATACTCTCTCTACGTATGTTTAAGTGAGATTTAGTTTTCAGTGTTATAATACTCTCTCTACGTATGTTTAAGTGAGATTTAGTTTTCAGTGTTATAATACTCTCTCTATGTATGTTTAAGTGAGATTTAGTTTTCAGTGTTATAATACTCTCTCTACGTATGTTTAAGTGAGATTTAGTTTTCAGTGTTATAATACTCTCTCTACGTATGTTTAAGTGAGATTTAGTTTTCAGTGTTATAATACTCTCTCTATGTATGTTTAAGTGAGATTTAGTTTTCAGTGTTATAATACTCTCTCTATGTATGTTTAAGTGAGATTTAGTTTTCAGTGTTATAATACTCTCTCTACGTATGTTTAAGTGAGATTTAGTTTTCAGTGTTATAATACTCTCTCTACGTATGTTTAAGTGAGATTTAGTTTTCAGTGTTATAATACTCTCTCTACGTATGTTTAAGTGAGATTTAGTTTTCAGTGTTATAATACTCTCTCTACGTATGTTTAAGTGAGATTTAGTTTTCAGTGTTATAATACTCTCTCTACGTATGTTTAAGTGAGATTTAGTTTTCAGTGTTATAATACTCTCTCTATGTATGTTTAAGTGAGATTTAGTTTTCAGTGTTATAATACTCTCTCTACGTATGTTTAAGTGAGATTTAGTTTTCAGTGTTATAATACTCTCTCTACGTATGTTTAAGTGAGATTTAGTTTTCAGTGTTATAATACTCTCTCTACGTATGTTTAAGTGAGATTTAGTTTTCAGTGTTATAATACTCTCTCTATGTATGTTTAAGTGAGATTTAGTTTTCAGTGTTATAATACTCTCTCTACGTATGTTTAAGTGACATTTAGTTTTCAGTGTTATAATACTCTCTCTACGTATGTTTAAGTGAGATTTAGTTTTCAGTGTTATAATACTCTCTCTACGTATGTTTAAGTGAGATTTAGTTTTCAGTGTTATAATACTCTCTCTACGTATGTTTAAGTGAGATTTAGTTTTCAGTGTTATAATACTCTCTCTACGTATGTTTAAGTGACATTTAGTTTTCAGTGTTATAATACTCTCTCTACGTATGTTTAAGTGACATTTAGTTTTCAGTGTTATAATACTCTCTCTACGTATGTTTAAGTGAGATTTAGTTTTCAGTGTTATAATACTCTCTCTACGTATGTTTAAGTGAGATTTAGTTTTCAGTGTTATAATACTCTCTCTACGTATGTTTAAGTGAGATTTAGTTTTCAGTGTTATAATACTCTCTCTACGTATGTTTAAGTGAGATTTAGTTTTCAGTGTTATAATACTCTCTCTACGTATGTTTAAGTGAGATTTAGTTTTCAGTGTTATAATACTCTCTCTACGTATGTTTAAGTGAGATTTAGTTTTCAGTGTTATAATACTCTCTCTACGTATGTTTAAGTGAGATTTAGTTTTCAGTGTTATAATACTCTCTCTATGTATGTTTAAGTGACATTTAGTTTTCAGTGTTATAATACTCTGTCTATGTATGTTTAAGTGAGATTTAGTTTTCAGTGTTATAATACTCTCTCTACGTATGTTTAAGTGAGATTTAGTTTTCAGTGTTATAATACTCTCTCTACGTATGTTTAAGTGAGATTTAGTTTTCAGTGTTATAATACTCTCTCTACGTATGTTTAAGTGAGATTTAGTTTTCAGTGTTATAATACTCTCTCTACGTATGTTTAAGTGAGATTTAGTTTTCAGTGTTATAATACTCTCTCTATGTATGTTTAAGTGAGATTTAGTTTTCAGTGTTATAATACTCTCTCTACGTATGTTTAAGTGAGATTTAGTTTTCAGTGTTATAATACTCTCTCTACGTATGTTTAAGTGAGATTTAGTTTTCAGTGTTATAATACTCTCTCTACGTATGTTTAAGTGAGATTTAGTTTTCAGTGTTATAATACTCTCTCTACGTATGTTTAAGTGACATTTAGTTTTCAGTGTTATAATACTCTCTCTATGTATGTTTAAGTGACATTTAGTTTTCAGTGTTATAATACTCTCTCTACGTATGTTTAAGTGAGATTTAGTTTTCAGTGTTATAATACTCTCTCTACGTATGTTTAAGTGAGATTTAGTTTTCAGTGTTATAATACTCTCTCTATGTATGTTTAAGTGAGATTTAGTTTTCAGTGTTATAATACTCTCTCTACGTATGTTTAAGTGACATTTAGTTTTCAGTGTTATAATACTCTCTCTACGTATGTTTAAGTGAGATTTAGTTTTCAGTGTTATAATACTCTCTCTACGTATGTTTAAGTGAGATTTAGTTTTCAGTGTTATAATACTCTCTCTACGTATGTTTAAGTGACATTTAGTTTTCAGTGTTATAATACTCTCTCTACGTATGTTTAAGTGACATTTAGTTTTCAGTGTTATAATACTCTCTCTACGTATGTTTAAGTGACATTTAGTTTTCAGTGTTATAATACTCTCTCTACGTATGTTTAAGTGAGATTTAGTTTTCAGTGTTATAATACTCTCTCTACGTATGTTTAAGTGACATTTAGTTTTCAGTGTTATAATACTCTCTCTATGTATGTTTAAGTGACATTTAGTTTTCAGTGTTATAATACTCTCTCTACGTATGTTTAAGTGAGATTTAGTTTTCAGTGTTATAATACTCTCTCTACGTATGTTTAAGTGAGATTTAGTTTTCAGTGTTATAATACTCTCTCTACGTATGTTTAAGTGAGATTTAGTTTTCAGTGTTATAATACTCTCTCTACGTATGTTTAAGTGAGATTTAGTTTTCAGTGTTATAATACTCTCTCTACGTATGTTTAAGTGAGATTTAGTTTTCAGTGTTATAATACTCTCTCTACGTATGTTTAAGTGAGATTTAGTTTTCAGTGTTATAATACTCTCTCTACGTATGTTTAAGTGACATTTAGTTTTCAGTGTTATAATACTCTCTCTACGTATGTTTAAGTGAGATTTAGTTTTCAGTGTTATAATACTCTCTCTACGTATGTTTAAGTGAGATTTAGTTTTCAGTGTTATAATACTCTCTCTACGTATGTTTAAGTGAGATTTAGTTTTCAGTGTTATAATACTCTCTCTACGTATGTTTAAGTGAGATTTAGTTTTCAGTGTTATAATACTCTCTCTACGTATGTTTAAGTGAGATTTAGTTTTCAGTGTTATAATACTCTCTCTACGTATGTTTAAGTGAGATTTAGTTTTCAGTGTTATAATACTCTCTCTACGTATGTTTAAGTGAGATTTAGTTTTCAGTGTTATAATACTCTCTCTACGTATGTTTAAGTGAGATTTAGTTTTCAGTGTTATAATACTCTCTCTACGTATGTTTAAGTGACATTTAGTTTTCAGTGTTATAATACTCTCTACGTATGTTTAAGTGAGATTTAGTTTTCAGTGTTATAATACTCTCTCTACGTATGTTTAAGTGAGATTTAGTTTTCAGTGTTATAATACTCTCTCTATGTATATTTAAGTGAGATTTAGTTTTCAGTGTTATAATACTCTCTCTACGTATGTTTAAGTGAGATTTAGTTTTCAGTGTTATAATACTCTCTCTATGTATTTTTAAGTGAGATTTAGTTTTCAGTGTTATAATACTCTCTCTACGTATGTTTAAGTGACATTTAGTTTTCAGTGTTATAATACTCTCTCTATGTATGTTTAAGTGACATTTAGTTTTCAGTGTTATAATACTCTCTCTACGTATGTTTAAGTGACATTTAGTTTTCAGTGTTATAATACTCTGTCTATGTATGTTTAAGTGAGATTTAGTTTTCAGTGTTATAATACTCTCTACGAGTGTTTAAGTGAGATTTAGTGACATTTAGTTTTCAGTGTTATAATACTCTCTCTTCGGGTGTTTAAGTGAGATTTAGTTTTCAGTGTTATAATACTCTCTCTACGTATGTTTAAGTGAGATTTAGTTTTCAGTGTTATAATACTCTCTCTACGTATGTTTAAGTGAGATTTAGTTTTCAGTGTTATAATACTCTCTCTACGTATGTTTAAGTGAGATTTAGTTTTCAGTGTTATAATACTCTCTCTACGTATGTTTAAGTGAGATTTAGTTTTCAGTGTTATAATACTCTCTCTATGTATGTTTAAGTGAGATTTAGTTTTCAGTGTTATAATCTCTCTACGTATGTTTAAGTGAGATTTAGTTTTCAGTGTTATAATACTCTCTCTATGTATGTTTAAGTGAGATTTAGTTTTCAGTGTTATAATACTCTCTCTACGTATGTTTAAGTGAGATTTAGTTTTCAGTGTTATAATACTCTCTCTACGTATGTTTAAGTGACATTTAGTTTTCAGTGTTATAATACTCTCTCTACGTATGTTTAAGTGAGATTTAGTTTTCAGTGTTATAATACTCTCTCTACGTATGTTTAAGTGAGATTTAGTTTTCAGTGTTATAATACTCTCTCTACGTATGTTTAAGTGAGATTTAGTTTTCAGTGTTATAATACTCTCTCTACGTATGTTTAAGTGACATTTAGTTTTCAGTGTTATAATACTCTCTCTACGTATGTTTAAGTGACATTTAGTTTTCAGTGTTATAATACTCTCTCTACGTATGTTTAAGTGAGATTTAGTTTTCAGTGTTATAATACTCTCTCTACGTATGTTTAAGTGACATTTAGTTTTCAGTGTTATAATACTCTCTCTACGTATGTTTAAGTGAGATTTAGTTTTCAGTGTTATAATACTCTCTCTACGTATGTTTAAGTGAGATTTAGTTTTCAGTGTTATAATACTCTCTCTACGTATGTTTAAGTGACATTTAGTTTTCAGTGTTATAATACTCTCTCTACGTATGTTTAAGTGAGATTTAGTTTTCAGTGTTATAATACTCTCTCTACGTATGTTTAAGTGAGATTTAGTTTTCAGTGTTATAATACTCTCTCTACGTATGTTTAAGTGACATTTAGTTTTCAGTGTTATAATACTCTCTCTACGTATGTTTAAGTGAGATTTAGTTTTCAGTGTTATAATACTCTCTCTACGTATGTTTAAGTGAGATTTAGTTTTCAGTGTTATAATACTCTCTCTACGTATGTTTAAGTGACATTTAGTTTTCAGTGTTATAATACTCTCTCTACGTATGTTTAAGTGACATTTAGTTTTCAGTGTTATAATACTCTCTCTACGTATGTTTAAGTGAGATTTAGTTTTCAGTGTTATAATACTCTCTCTACGTATGTTTAAGTGATTTAGTTTTCAGTGTTATAATACTCTCTCTACGTATGTTTAAGTGACATTTAGTTTTCAGTGTTATAATACTCTCTCTACGTATGTTTAAGTGAGATTTAGTTTTCAGTGTTATAATACTCTCTCTACGTATGTTTAAGTGAGATTTAGTTTTCAGTGTTATAATACTCTCTCTACGTATGTTTAAGTGAGATTTAGTTTTCAGTGTTATAATACTCTCTCTACGTATGTTTAAGTGACATTTAGTTTTCAGTGTTATAATACTCTCTCTACGTATGTTTAAGTGAGATTTAGTTTTCAGTGTTATAATACTCTCTCTACGTATGTTTAAGTGAGATTTAGTTTTCAGTGTTATAATACTCTCTCTACGTATGTTTAAGTGAGATTTAGTTTTCAGTGTTATAATACTCTCTCTATGTATGTTTAAGTGAGATTTAGTTTTCAGTGTTATAATACTCTCTCTACGTATGTTTAAGTGAGATTTAGTTTTCAGTGTTATAATACTCTCTCTACGTATGTTTAAGTGAGATTTAGTTTTCAGTGTTATAATACTCTTTCTATGTATGTTTAAGTGAGATTTAGTTTTCAGTGTTATAATACTCTCTCTACGTATGTTTAAGTGAGATTTAGTTTTCAGTGTTATAATACTCTCTCTACGTATGTTTAAGTGAGATTTAGTTTTCAGTGTTATAATACTCTCTCTACGTATGTTTAAGTGAGATTTAGTTTTCAGTGTTATAATACTCTCTCTACGTATGTTTAAGTGAGATTTAGTTTTCAGTGTTATAATACTCTCTCTACGTATGTTTAAGTGAGATTTAGTTTTCAGTGTTATAATACTCTCTCTATGTATGTTTAAGTGAGATTTAGTTTTCAGTGTTATAATACTCTCTCTACGTATGTTTAAGTGAGATTTAGTTTTCAGTGTTATAATACTCTCTCTACGTATGTTCAAGTGAGATTTACTTTTAAGTGTTATAATACTTTCTCTACGTATGTTTAAGTGAGATTTAGTTTTCAGTGTTATAATACTCTCTCTACGTATGTTTACGTGACATTTAGTCTTCAGTGTTATAATACTCTCTACGAGTGTTTAAGTGACATTTAGTTTTCAGTGTTATAATACTCTCTCTACGTATGTTTAAGTGAGATTTAGTTTTCAGTGTTATAATACTCTCTCTACGTATGTTTAAGTGACATTTAGTTTTCAGTGTTATAATACTCTCTCTACGTATGTTTAAGTGAGATTTAGTTTTCAGTGTCATAATACTCTCTCTATGTATGTTTAAGTGAGATTTAGTTTTCAGTGTTATAATACTCTCTCTACGTATGTTTAAGTGAGATTTAGTTTTCAGTGTTATAATACTCTCTCTACGTATGTTTAAGTGAGATTTAGTTTTCAGTGTTATAATACTCTCTCTACGTATGTTTAAGTGAGATTTAGTTTTCAGTGTTATAATACTCTCTCTACGTATGTTTAAGTGACATTTAGTTTTCAGTGTTATAATACTCTCTCTACGTATGTTTAAGTGAGATTTAGTTTTCAGTGTTATAATACTCTCTCTACGTATGTTTAAGTGAGATTTAGTTTTCAGTGTTATAATACTCTCTCTACGTATGTTTAAGTGAGATTTAGTTTTCAGTGTTATAATACTCTCTCTACGTATGTTTAAGTGAGATTTAGTTTTCAGTGTTATAATACTCTCTCTACGTATGTTTAAGTGAGATTTAGTTTTCAGTGTTATAATACTCTCTCTACGTATGTTTAAGTGAGATTTAGTTTTCAGTGTTATAATACTCTCTCTACGTATGTTTAAGTGAGATTTAGTTTTCAGTGTTATAATACTCTCTCTACGTATGTTTAAGTGAGATTTAGTTTTCAGTGTTATAATACTCTCTCTACGTATGTTTAAGTGAGATTTAGTTTTCAGTGTTATAATACTCTCTCTATGTATGTTTAAGTGAGATTTAGTTTTCAGTGTTATAATACTCTCTCTACGTATGTTTAAGTGAGATTTAGTTTTCAGTGTTATAATACTCTCTCTACGTATGTTTAAGTGAGATTTAGTTTTCAGTGTTATAATACTCTCTACCTATGTTTAAATGAGATTTAGTTTTCAGTGTTATAATACTCTCTCTACGTGTGTTTAAGTGAGATTTAGTTTTCAGTGTTATAATAGTCTCTCTATGTATGTTTAAGTGACATTTAGTTTTCAGTGTTATAATACTCTCTCTACGTATGTTTAAGTGAGATTTAGTTTTCAGTGTTATAATACTCTCTCTATGTATGTTTAAGTGAGATTTAGTTTTCAGTGTTATAATACTCTCTCTACGTATGTTTAAGTGACATTTAGTTTTCAGTGTTATAATACTCTCTCTACGTATGTTTAAGTGATATTTAGTTTTCAGTGTTATAATACTCTCTCTATGTATGTTTAAGTGAGATTTAATTTTCAGTGTTATAATACTCTCTCTATGTATGTTTAAGTGAGATTTAGTTTTCAGTGTTATAATACTCTCTCTACGTATGTTTAAGTGAGATTTAGTTTTCAGTGTTATAATACTCTCTCTACGTATGTTTAAGTGAGATTTAGTTTTCAGTGTTATAATACTCTCTCTACGTATGTTTAAGTGAGATTTAGTTTTCAGTGTTATAATACTCTCTCTACGTATGTTTAAGTGAGATTTAGTTTTCAGTGTTATAATACTCTCTCTACGTATGTTTAAGTGAGATTTAGTTTTCAGTGTTATAATACTCTCTCTACGTATGTTTAAGTGAGATTTAGTTTTCAGTGTTATAATACTCTCTCTACGTATGTTTAAGTGAGATTTAGTTTTCAGTGTTATAATACTCTCTCTACGTATGTTTAAGTGAGATTTAGTTTTCAGTGTTATAATACTCTCTCTACGTATGTTTAAGTGAGATTTAGTTTTCAGTGTTATAATACTCTCTCTACGTATGTTTAAGTGAGATTTAGTTTTCAGTGTTATAATACTCTCTCTACGTATGTTTAAGTGAGATTTAGTTTTCAGTGTTATAATACTCTCTCTACGTATGTTTAAGTGAGATTTAGTTTTCAGTGTTATAATACTCTCTCTACGTATGTTTAAGTGACATTTAGTTTTCAGTGTTATAATACTCTCTCTATGTATGTTTAAGTGACATTTAGTTTTCAGTGTTATAATACTCTCTCTACGTATGTTTAAGTGAGATTTAGTTTTCAGTGTTATAATACTCTCTCTACGTATGTTTAAGTGAGATTTAGTTTTCAGTGTTATAATACTCTGTCTATGTATGTTTAAGTGAGATTTAGTTTTCAGTGTTATAATACTCTCTCTACGTATGTTTAAGTGAGATTTAGTTTTCAGTGTTATAATACTCTCTCTACGTATGTTTAAGTGAGATTTAGTTTTCAGTGTTATAATACTCTCTCTATGTATGTTTAAGTGACATTTAGTTTTCAGTGTTATAATACTCTCTCTACGTATGTTTAAGTGAGATTTAGTTTTCAGTGTTATAATACTCTCTCTACGTATGTTTAAGTGAGATTTAGTTTTCAGTGTTATAATACTCTCTCTATGTATGTTTAAGTGAGATTTAGTTTTCAGTGTTATAATACTCTCTCTACGTATGTTTAAGTGAGATTTAGTTTTCAGTGTTATAATACTCTCTCTACGTATGTTTAAGTGAGATTTAGTTTTCAGTGTTATAATACTCTCTCTACGTATGTTTAAGTGAGATTTAGTTTTCAGTGTTATAATACTCTCTCTATGTATGTTTAAGTGAGATTTAGTTTTCAGTGTCATAATACTCTCTCTACGTATATTTAAGTGAGATTTAGTTTTCAGTGTTATAATACTCTCTCTATGTATGTTTAAGTGAGATTTAGTTTTCAGTGTTATAATACTCTCTCTATGTATGTTTAAGTGAGATTTAGTTTTCAGTGTTATAATACTCTCTCTACGTATGTTTAAGTGAGATTTAGTTTTCAGTGTTATAATACTCTCTCTACGTATGTTTAAGTGAGATTTAGTTTTCAGTGTTATAATACTCTCTCTACGTATGTTTAAGTGACATTTAGTTTTCAGTGTTATAATACTCTCTCTATGTATGTTTAAGTGAGATTTAGTTTTCAGTGTTATAATACTCTCTCTACGTATGTTTAAGTGAGATTTAGTTTTCAGTGTTATAATACTCTCTCTACGTATGTTTAAGTGAGATTTAGTTTTCAGTGTTATAATACTCTCTCTACGTATGTTTAAGTGAGATTTAGTTTTCAGTGTTATAATACTCTCTCTACGTATGTTTCAGTGAGATTTAGTTTTCAGTGTTATAATACTCTCTCTACGTATGTTTAAGTGAGATTTAGTTTTCAGTGTTATAATACTCTCTCGTATGTTTAAGTGAGATTTAGTTTTCAGTGTTATAATACTCTGTATGTTTAAGTGAGATTTAGTTTTCAGTGTTATAATACTCTCTCTACGTATGTTTAAGTGAGATTTAGTTTTCAGTGTTATAATACTCTCTCTACGTATGTTTAAGTGAGATTTAGTTTTCAGTGTTATAATACTCTCTCTACGTATGTTTAAGTGAGATTTAGTTTTCAGTGTTATAATACTCTCTCTACGTATGTTTAAGTGAGATTTAGTTTTCAGTGTTATAATACTCTCTCTACGTATGTTTAAGTGAGATTTAGTTTTCAGTGTTATAATACTCTCTCTACGTATGTTTAAGTGAGATTTAGTTTTCAGTGTTATAATACTCTCTCTACGTATGTTTAAGTGAGATTTAGTTTTCAGTGTTATAATACTCTCTCTACGTATGTTTAAGTGAGATTTAGTTTTCAGTGTTATAATACTCTCTCTACGTATGTTTAAGTGAGATTTAGTTTTCAGTGTTATAATACTCTCTCTATGTATGTTTAAGTGAGATTTAGTTTTCAGTGTTATAATACTCTCTCTACGTATGTTTAAGTGAGATTTAGTTTTCAGTGTTATAATACTCTCTCTATGTATGTTTAAGTGAGATTTAGTTTTCAGTGTTATAATACTCTCTCTATGTATGTTTAAGTGAGATTTAGTTTTCAGTGTTATAATACTCTCTCTACGTATGTTTAAGTGAGATTTAGTTTTCAGTGTTATAATACTCTCTCTACGTATGTTTAAGTGAGATTTAGTTTTCAGTGTTATAATACTCTCTCTACGTATGTTTAAGTGAGATTTAGTTTTCAGTGTTATAATACTCTCTCTACGTATGTTTAAGTGAGATTTAGTTTTCAGTGTTATAATACTCTCTCTATGTATGTTTAAGTGACATTTAGTTTTCAGTGTTATAATACTCTCTCTACGTATGTTTAAGTGAGATTTAGTTTTCAGTGTTATAATACTCTCAGTGTATGTTTAAGTGAGATTTAGTTTTCAGTGTTATAATACTCTCTCTACGTATGTTTAAGTGAGATTTAGTTTTCAGTGTTATAATACTCTGTTCTATGTATGTTTAAGTGAGATTTAGTTTTCAGTGTTATAATACTCTCTCTACGTATCTTTAAGTGACATTTAGTTTTCAGTGTTATAATACTCTCTCTACGTATGTTTAAGTGAGATTTAGTTTTCAGTGTTATAATACTCTGTCTATGTATGTTTAAGTGAGATTTAGTTTTCAGTGTTATAATACTCTCTCTACGTATGTTTAAGTGAGATTTAGTTTTCAGTGTTATAATACTCTCTCTACGTATGTTTAAGTGAGATTTAGTTTTCAGTGTTATAATACTCTCTCTACGTATGTTTAAGTGACATTTAGTTTTCAGTGTTATAATACTCTGTCTATATATGTTTAAGTGAGATTTAGTTTTCAGTGTTATAATACTCTCTCTATGTATGTTTAAGTGAGATTTAGTTTTCAGTGTTATAATACTCTCTCTACGTATGTTTAAGTGACATTTAGTTTTCAGTGTTATAATACTCTCTCTACGTATGTTTAAGTGAGATTTAGTTTTCAGTGTTATAATACTCTCTCTACGTATGTTTAAGTGAGATTTAGTTTTCAGTGTTATAATACTCTCTCTACGTATGTTTAAGTGAGATTTAGTTTTCAGTGTTATAATACTCTCTCTACGTATGTTTAAGTGAGATTTAGTTTTCAGTGTTATAATACTCTCTCTACGTATGTTTAAGTGAGATTTAGTTTTCAGTGTTATAATACTCTCTCTACGTATGTTTAAGTGAGATTTAGTTTTCAGTGTTATAATACTCTCTCTACGTATGTTTAAGTGAGATTTAGTTTTCAGTGTTATAATACTCTCTCTATGTATGTTTAAGTGAGATTTAGTTTTCAGTGTTATAATACTCTCTCTACGTATGTTTAAGTGAGATTTAGTTTTCAGTGTTATAATACTCTCTCTACGTATGTTTAAGTGAGATTTAGTTTTCAGTGTTATAATACTCTCTCTACGTATGTTTAAGTGAGATTTAGTTTTCAGTGTTATAATACTCTCTCTACGTATGTTTAAGTGAGATTTAGTTTTCAGTGTTATAATACTCTCTCTACGTATGTTTAAGTGAGATTTAGTTTTCAGTGTTATAATACTCTCTCTACGTATGTTTAAGTGAGATTTAGTTTTCAGTGTTATAATACTCTCTCTACGTATGTTTAAGTGAGATTTAGTTTTCAGTGTTATAATACTCTCTCTACGTATGTTTAAGTGACATTTAGTTTTCAGTGTTATAATACTCTCTCTACGTATGTTTAAGTGAGATTTAGTTTTCAGTGTTATAATACTCTCTCTACGTATGTTTAAGTGAGATTTAGTTTTCAGTGTTATAATACTCTCTCTACGTATGTTTAAGTGAGATTTAGTTTTCAGTGTTATAATACTCTCTCTACGTATGTTTAAGTGAGATTTAGTTTTCAGTGTTATAATACTCTCTCTATGTATGTTTAAGTGAGATTTAGTTTTCAGTGTTATAATACTCTCTCTACGTATGTTTAAGTGAGATTTAGTTTTCAGTGTTATAATACTCTCTCTATGTATGTTTAAGTGAGATTTAGTTTTCAGTGTTATAATACTCTGTCTATGTATGTTTAAGTGAGATTTAGTTTTCAGTGTTATAATACTCTCTCTACGTATGTTTAAGTGAGATTTAGTTTTCAGTGTTATAATACTCTCTCTACGTATGTTTAAGTGAGATTTAGTTTTCAGTGTTATAATACTCTCTCTATGTATGTTTAAGTGAGATTTAGTTTTCAGTGTTATAATACTCTCTCTATGTATGTTTAAGTGAGATTTAGTTTTCAGTGTTATAATACTCTCTCTACGTATGTTTAAGTGAGATTTAGTTTTCAGTGTTATAATACTCTCTCTATGTATGTTTAAGTGAGATTTAGTTTTCAGTGTTATAATACTCTCTCTACGTATGTTTAAGTGAGATTTAGTTTTCAGTGTTATAATACTCTCTCTACGTATGTTTAAGTGAGATTTAGTTTTCAGTGTTATAATACTCTCTCTATGTATGTTTAAGTGAGATTTAGTTTTCAGTGTTATAATACTCTCTCTACGTATGTTTAAGTGAGATTTAGTTTTCAGTGTTATAATACTCTCTCTACGTATGTTTAAGTGAGATTTAGTTTTCAGTGTTATAATACTCTCTCTACGTATGTTTAAGTGAGATTTAGTTTTCAGTGTTATAATACTCTCTCTATGTATGTTTAAGTGAGATTTAGTTTTCAGTGTTATAATACTCTCTCTACGTATGTTTAAGTGAGATTTAGTTTTCAGTGTTATAATACTCTCTCTACGTATGTTTAAGTGAGATTTAGTTTTCAGTGTTATAATACTCTCTCTATGTATGTTTAAGTGACATTTAGTTTTCAGTGTTTAAGTGTATGTTTAAGTGAGATTTAGTTTTCAGTGTTATAATACTCTCTCTACGTATGTTTAAGTGACATTTAGTTTTCAGTGTTATAATACTCTCTCTAAGTGAGATATGTTTTAAGTGAGATTTAGTTTTCAGTGTTATAATACTCTCTCTACGTATGTTTAAGTGAGATTTAGTTTTCAGTGTTATAATACTCTCTCTACGTATGTTTAAGTGAGATTTAGTTTTCAGTGTTATAATACTCTCTCTACGTATGTTTAAGTGAGATTTAGTTTTCAGTGTTATAATACTCTCTCTACGTATGTTTAAGTGAGATTTAGTTTTCAGTGTTATAATACTCTCTCTATGTATGTTTAAGTGAGATTTAGTTTTCAGTGTTATAATACTCTCTCTATGTATGTTTAAGTGAGATTTAGTTTTCAGTGTTATAATACTCTCTCTACGTATGTTTAAGTGAGATTTAGTTTTCAGTGTTATAATACTCTCTCTACGTATGTTTAAGTGAGATTTAGTTTTCAGTGTTATAATACTCTCTCTACGTATGTTTAAGTGAGATTTAGTTTTCAGTGTTATAATACTCTCTCTACGTATGTTTAAGTGAGATTTAGTTTTCAGTGTTATAATACTCTCTCTACGTATGTTTAAGTGAGATTTAGTTTTCAGTGTTATAATACTCTCTCTACGTATGTTTAAGTGAGATTTAGTTTTCAGTGTTATAATACTCTCTCTACGTATGTTTAAGTGAGATTTAGTTTTCAGTGTTATAATACTCTCTCTATGTATGTTTAAGTGAGATTTAGTTTTCAGTGTTATAATACTCTCTCTACGTATGTTTAAGTGAGATTTAGTTTTCAGTGTTATAATACTCTCTCTACGTATGTTTAAGTGAGATTTAGTTTTCAGTGTTATAATACTCTCTCTATGTATGTTTAAGTGAGATTTAGTTTTCAGTGTTATAATACTCTCTCTACGTATGTTTAAGTGAGATTTAGTTTTCAGTGTTATAATACTCTCTCTACGTATGTTTAAGTGAGATTTAGTTTTCAGTGTTATAATACTCTCTCTATGTATGTTTAAGTGACATTTAGTTTTCAGTGTTATAATACTCTGTCTATGTATGTTTAAGTGAGATTTAGTTTTCAGTGTTATAATACTCTCTCTACGTATGTTTAAGTGAGATTTAGTTTTCAGTGTTATAATACTCTCTCTCTATGTATGTTTAAGTGAGATTTAGTTTTCAGTGTTATAATACTCTCTCTACGTATGTTTAAGTGAGATTTAGTTTTCAGTGTTATAATACTCTCTCTACGTATGTTTAAGTGAGATTTAGTTT